>NW_026555345.1:28873894-29138800 GCF_029017545.1 Prosopis cineraria
CGCTTATATACTCAATTAATTCAGGCTAAGCTAGGCTTAACATTGGCTCAATTTCTAGTCTAATGAGCTCGAATGACTTGAATAGGGTCGGGTAAACTTAAAGTTGGAAAATGGACAAGTTCGACTCTTAAGGGCTCAAGCCTTGAAGCCTAATTTTTTAAAATTCATCCAAATCCTAGAAAATAACCTTTACGTAAAGGGTCAAGGTTGACCTATAATATCCTAAATTTTATTTGACCTTAAATTATTGATAAACACCTTAAAAAGGACATAAGATTAAGTAGTGGGTCTAAAATAATAGAACAGTTAAGTGCATGTGTGTGTATAATAGTTAAAGTAATTAAATTTAATAAATGTTTGAAACTAATTCATAAATATATACAAACATAATATTAAAAATCAAATAATCTAGTTAAGTTTTAAAGATATCAGATCATTATCTTTAAAGATATTATAAAAATAATAATAATTAATAAAAAATATTTGTTTAAATTTATAAATTTAAGAGTCTAAACCATAACCTACTAAAAAACCCTACTTCTATGTTCATTTGTTAGTTTTTCTCGTCCCTTTCCCACGGCTGCTGACTGCTCCCCACCCTCTCAGGACTCACACAGGTGTCTCTTTTCTTCTCCTTCTTTTCTTCCTTCTCTTTCGTTTTTCTTGCGCGCTCATTTTTCTTGGCTCACGCAAGTCATTGTCAATCAATTAATTAATTATATGCAAATATTTATTATATATGTTCTATATGCACATACGCACAGTACGTGAGGGTCCTTTTTCTTTTAGCTATGCCTCCCTGGTGCAAGCCATTATTCAATTGGCCATCTCACTCAACCTTCAATCAATCAATTTCTATATAATTTATACTTATATGTGTGTACACGCACAGATCTCCAAACAAGCTTTTAGCCTTCAATTCTCTCCTTACCTTTATAGCTTTCACCCCTTAACTTATATATATATATATATATATATATGGGATGCACGTACATATAACCTAATATAAATTTAACATGAATTGAAGATTAGGGATTTTAGATTCAAGAATTGGGAAACTTCTGCTCAGTCAAAATTTAGCATGAAAAATGACTACTCTAATAACTTAATTAAATTAGAAGGCGATATGATTTTTTTTTTTTGTTTAAATGAAAAAAAGAAGAGAATTTTGGGCCCTTTAGAGTAGTTTTAAGGTCCTAGTTGGAATTGTTTTAAGATGACCTTAGAATAGCTTTGGAGTAATTCTTTAATAGTTTTAAATTATATATTAATATTTTATATGTGTGTGCTTTCTGTAGACTCTCACTGAGAGCTCTTCTTATTTAGTTTTGCTACATGGCTACTTGTTAGCTCAAAGAAAGTGGGTAGCTTAGGGTTTGTTCATATGTGTGCAAGTTGTGTGTTTGACAATAAATGTGTATAATCATAAATTTTATTGTAAAAAATTTATATGTTACTTAAATTCTGTCAAGCATGCTTATAGCTCATCTATATGTTATTAGTGTTTCTTTTCAAGCATGCTTTTAAATGCCTATTAATAAATGTAATTTGATGGAAATGATATGTTTTATTTAAGAGTGATTTATTTCTTTCAAGTATGCTTGTACATTGAGTTGATTGAAAATAAGTCTATTCCTTTTCAAGCATGCTTATATACGACGTAATTGTTGTTTATGTGCAGTATGCATTGGGGGATAGGTTGAAGAGGAGATGATGATTTTTACACATACAATTCGATAACCATATGGTTTGCCTCTACTACACGCACAATGGTTGGCCTCTTTAAAGCCCCATTCCTCAATACTTACCTAGTCGGGTTTGTAAAAGGGGAATATGGGACAGTGACACCTCTTGGTTGGGGTTTTTAAAGGAGGGAAGCCATAATCTGGGCTCGTGTTTTGTACCTTTAGCTAGGTCCATCTCAACCACCAGAGAAGCTTGGTCAGTCCAGCATGTGGGCTAGACCGTATTTGAGCTTATGGTTCTAATCAGCAGAATAAGGATGGATGGAGTAATAAGGGAGATTTTTGGTATTGTATATTGACATGTTATGAGTTATTTTCTATGAAATTTTTATGTTATAACTGAATAAATCTTATGAACTCACTTGTATATTAATTGTATAATTGTGTGATTGTAGCTTGTACATGTATGATTAAACATTAGGTTACTGAGACGTTAGTACTCACCCCTTTTTTAACATTTTTAAAGTGAAGGCTTGAAAAAAAAATCAAGGAAAGGTGCCAGAGGAGTGAGCCTTTGGCTCTTGTACTCCTTGCAATACATGCAGGATTATATTTACTTTTTTTCATGACTATAGGACCTCTTGTCATTTTTTAGACCATATTTCTTTTGTTTTCTATTTGCCTTTAGTTATTAGACGGTAGTCCACCATAAATTAGCTTGGATTAATATTTTTAGAATTTGGTTATGTTTTAAATTATGATAGACCAAAAAAAAGTATGCTTTGAATTAAAAAAAGTAGGCATAGCCTTTGTTCTTCAATAATTATTTGCTAAGTGTCTAGATAGTAGGACAAAATATTACACGGCTTGTAAGCCCGCTTACAAAAATTAATATTACAATTTAATTAGAATATTAAAAAATAAAACATAAAATAAATCAATGTAATTACTCTAATTGGCCGAAAAAATTACTTTAACTAAACTTGGTGAGAATCAAAGCACTCCATCTAAAACAATCAAAGATCAAAGTATCAATTATTTAGCACCCATGGTAAGACAACAACTATGAGTGGAAAGCACATCGTGAGAGGCGTAAGGGACAGTAGATGCAATAGAGGTAAAGGGCAACATGACAAGCAAATGCGGGAGGGAGAGCTAAGTGACTCTGAGTAAGGCAAAAATCAACGATGAGGTAGGGATGACCGACAGGTAGCGAGAGAGCAAAGATGCCCAGTGACGTAGAGATAAGTGACAGTCGACGAGAGAGCAGACGAGTGACTGTGAAATCTTCAATCTTCAAGCTGAGAGAGTGAAAATCAAGAGATCAGAAATTAAAGAAGTTTAAACCTTAGGTTTTTCCCTCGTGAACTATTTTTTCATAGATTGTAACAATAAAAAAGGAATAACAGGGCTTGAAAACCCACCTAGGCCTAAGTCTATTTTTTCAAGGCTTATTAGAGCTAGCCCAAAAACTCAATTACCTTAAAAAACTCCCATTTTTCAAGCCAAAATTTTTATTTAAACAAAATCTGAAAGCCTAACCCTTATTCTCAACTTTAGATAAACTTGGATATCGGATTACTTGCACAACTCTAATCAACCTTTTCACATTGCATGCTTGCAATTTTTTACCTCATTTTCATGCAATTAATTCCTCATAAGTTTATTTGAAAGTATCCTTTTAATCTTTTGTAGTGGTTTGTTTGCCTTTGGCTTATGGCTTAACTCTTGTTACTTCACTTTCTGTTGGAGTATATTTCCCTTTTCTGGTCCCAAAAAATATATCATATTTGACGGTATACTTTTAAAGAAGTCATCGATTTACAAGAAGGGGTGACAATATTATGATAAAAGTAAATGACTTCAATTAAGAATAATTTTGGAATTTTTTAATATATTTTGGAAAAAAAATCAACTCAATTAACTAGTTTTGATTGATTTTATTATCTTACATAATTCAATTTAAAAGTTTCATATATTATATGTAGATCAGATAGCAAGTGTTGAGATTGATTAGAGTCTGAATAGACACGATTAAGATCCTTACTAATTTTAGTTAGAACATTTAATTTTATAAATAATTAGTCTTCTTATATGGGATTTACATGGAATTCTTCCATAAAACGATTTATTTCAAGTTTCGTGCGTATGCAATGCATGAGAATGCATGAGACTTGATTTGATTGAATTTAGGAACGAAAAAAATTACAATAAACAGCCTGAAGTTTTTTCTTAAAAAAAATAATAATACCGCAGGAAACGAATATTCAAGTATCAGGAAAAAAGAAACTTCCCAGTGATTCCATGAACTTCTTAAACTATAGGGAAAATACAGTATAGTATGATCTTAAATAATTCACGTTCGACATAATTAAAAAAAAAATCGGTGGACGAAAAAAAAACATAGTAAAAAAATTGGCAAATCGACCACCTTGATTTTTCAAGGTTAAAAGTTGATTTCTAAATACTTACTCTTGATTCTTTACTAAAAAAAAATTACTTACACTTGATGCACGATTCACGAATTAAAAATGTAATTTCAACTAGATATAAATAATAAAAATTGAACATGTTTGAAAAATTCTAAAATAAATTACATCCTAGTATTATTATTATGGTATGAAATCAAAGAGCGCGTCTGTGTCCAACCGAGAGCCAGCTTGAAACATTATGTTGGTTGCATGGTGATACGTGTACATCTTTAAGGTGACTGGGCCACTCACGAGCTTCCACGTGGCCCCCTTGGCCTTGGGGATCTGAAAAGTTAATTAGTTGCTAAATTCAACAAGATCCGCACCCACCCACCCGTTCCTTTTATTCTCCACTTCAATTTCCTTTGCTTCGTACATTCTCTAACACCAGCCCTTGATGGTTGATTTCCGCAACTTTGGTATCTCCATCGCCTCACGAGTCACGTGATGTCAACTCTTCAATGTCTCCTCATTTCAATTCCTTACACGTATTTAATTGTTTATAGATGGGGAGAGTCGCACCCAGCGTCTTCAAAAGAGAAAAAAATTACACTTCCAACCCAACATAATTTGAAACATCTCTACAGACTCAAAGGTCTTAAATGAAAATACGTTTTAACAAAAAAAAAAACCATCTGTCCTTCCCATAACCAATCAATGTTTCACAATCTGATTTATCTTCCTTTGGTTCCTGCTATAAGTTCGATGGAACTTTAAGTTTTAACATTATTAGAATGCTCCACTGGCTAGTATAAAATGTAACACCTGAACTATTTTATACTCTTGTAAAAGTAAACAAAGTTAAGAAATGTACAAGTAAAAGTCCTAAAATTCACAAATACAAGTATGATATCTAAAGTAAAAGTTCATATTTTGACAAACAAAGGTTCAAGGCTGACATGTTAAAATTTACAAATTCACAATTAAATGTCTAAAAATCACAAGTATAAGTTTAGCTATTCACAATTTAAAGTCTAGAATTTTTGACTTCATATATTTACAACTCAATGATAAAAGGACCTGTTTTTTATAACTTCCGTAGCAATTTTTAAAAATCTCATTGCAATTCCCAAAAAATCTCATAAATGTGTATCTAAATGAAAGATGAATCAACCCTTGTAAAGACCATTTGCAAAAAAAGTCATAATATTTATAGGTACAAATTTAAATATTTACAAGTAAAAGTCTATATCTTGACAAGTAAAGCTCAACTAAGAATAAATGAACAAAAAGATCAAAGATAAAACTTATAAGAAAACTTAAGTTCCAGAGGTTCGATGCTTAGGAGCTTGCCAGTGCTCATCTCAGAACAATGGCTTTTGATATAAGAAGAATGATCTACAAAATCTAATTCTTGTATGTTGGCTCAATGATTGATCGAGAAGATGAAGGAGGGAATGGAAGAACTAGGGAACTGCAATGCAATACTGTGAAGAAGAAGGGGAAAGACAAAGAAGAAGAGAGAGGAGCATTGAGATAAATTATAATTCAAGTTGTGTAATTTTATTTCAAACTAGCTATTCTAATACATACTCCCTCTACCCTTATATATGAGGTATTTCAAACTCAATCTCACATACCAACAAAAAACATTATTTGCTTGAAAGCATGTAAAATTGTAACAATTTGTTAATTTTACCCCTAATGTTACAACTAATATCATGATTATGGGTAATGGTTAATATTTCCTCCTTTTTATAAGATAGGGACAAAATTGTCTAAGTATTTAAAAATATTACAACACCCTTTATGTTTAGAGAGAAAAATAAATTTTTAGAAAATACTTTATACATAAAGATAGATGAGGTAATTTTTTTTATCTATACATCTCAAACTAAAATTTTATTTAAATAATACTTGATTAATAAGATATTGTTTGCACACAAAACATAGCTCTTGGGCCTGATCATTTTTTAAATATTATATCATATGTTTTTAAATGAGATCACAATTATTTTTTATTTTAAAACAAACTTAATAAATTCTAAGCCCTTCCTTTTCTTTTGGTCAAATTAGCCTTCCCTTGATTTAAATAAAAATGTTAAAAGCATCTTCTAAAAATTATGGTTCAGAGCATTGGTGAGTTCTCCCTCTGTCTTTTATTTGATTGCATCGATAAGCTCTTCATTTGCACCCATTTCGTTTCATATGGAAGGGAACTGAATTGTCCCCATTTTTTGAAGAATTACATGTAAGTTTCACTCAATTATGTTGTCATCTCCCTTGGTTCAGTTATTAATAAAAATTATAATAATTAAATGTATTGAGCAAGGCTTCGAAATAATTTTCCCTTTTTCTTTTGAGCAAATAACTGAACCCCCTTGGCGCGTGGATTCTGTGTTCGTATACATGCCGTCTGCGCGTCCACCACAGCGGCCTTGATAAGCGCGTTAGATTCTCCTGGTCGGCGTCTAGTGTATTCCTCCCGGCCACCGATCAGTCCAGTTACCTCAACTTCGCAACCAAACGTGGGTCCCAGCTCCACGAGATGACCACACTGACCCTCCCACCCCCACGGGTTAGTACTGAGCTGTTTTCTGTTATTATGACTTGTGCGGCGAAAACAGACGGCTTCGCCCATGAAAGAGAAAAATGCGTCGCATGTGTAATGACGGATCTACCCTCAAATTTTGTGGTTAGTTCGTTATCCTTGAGATGAGGTGGTGGGTGGGTATCATTGAGCTTTTAATGGCACTACACTGACGCAAACGTCGCTCCAGAATACTATAAGATATTACTTACAAGTTTTACTTAATCTAAAATATAAAAAATAAAATAAATTTTATAATTATTTTTTAATTATATTTCAATTTCATTTTCTGTTTTTTTTAAAATATGATACATTAAAATTTTAATTATTATTAAAATATTTATATAGGATATTTAGATGGTAAAATTGAAAATATGTAAATTATTTTAAAAAATTAAGTTGTCAATTAACATTCTTTGAGAATTGTGAATTAGTAAGCAACACCTATGTTTTTATTGGAGGAAGTAAATTTGAAATACTCTGTATAGTAATAGTTAATAAATTTTTAACTTAATGGCAAATTTAATAACGGAACATGAGATCACAACCTAATGCAGATAAAAAGTGCATAATTGTCGCGTTAAAAACCTTAATTATAAAATTCTAATTTAATACTTACTCAGATTCATTATATTAGTCATTGTAAGCTAAGATTTTTGCTACATGTTATCAGTTTTTTTAAGAATTTTAAGACAATATTTGATATTTGAAATTATTTTTCTTATTTCACTTGTATTTAATCCAATGAATTTATTAAATACAGTTAAACACCATACCTATTCCAGCGCAATTAAATAAGGGGAAGTTTTAGTAAAAACGGTCACTGTCTTGTGTTAACACATTTATTATATTTTTTAATCTGTATGCAAAGTCGCCGAATTCTATAGTCTGCTTAATTGGAGGGGAATTCAGAGAAGGTAAGAGAAGGGGAGATTTTAAACAACTTAATTTTTTTTTTTTGGGAAAAATGGAGAGGTGGGGTTGAGATATTTTAATTAATTTTTCTTACTCATTTAATGTATATATTTTCTTTAGGTAAAATATAACTATTAGTCCCTACACATTAAGTATGCCATGACATTAGCTTCTATATGTTTTTGTTGTTGTTTCTGGTCTTTTAAATTTTATTTGTATGTAATGTTAGTCTTTAATATTATTAACAGTGACTGTTAATCTTTCTATCTTCCTGTCCTAATTTTGTTAATTTTGCTGATGAGTTGGTAAATTATGATACGCTAAATAATGTATGACTAAAGTAACTGTTAATCTTTCTGTCTTTTTGCTCTAGCCATCATGTCTTTTATTTTCTTCCTTTTTTTGGGAAGTTTTGTCCATCTTCCTGCATGTTTCTTTTTGTATTTTATTCATTTTATAAGCAATTTGTTATATAATAAGTCAGCGAGAGCAGTTTTAGAATTTATGTTCATGTCAATTACCATTAAGTCCTTAGGTCATTTAAAAATACAATGACTAACGTTGCATAAGAATAAAACGATAAGAAGCAAATGAAAAAATATACTTCCTTCATTTAAAAATATAATATATTTTTTGAAGAGTTAGATGTTAAAAATATAAAGTTTTTTAGTCTTTCTAAATGTAATTATTATCTTTTTTTAAAAATATCCTATTAATAAATGACTTTATATTTATTGTAGGATATTTAATAAGGATAAATATAAAAAAATAATATTAATTTAAAAATAAATAATTATTTTATTGAGGGAAGAGATTTGATTAAAAATATTTTATATTTTTTAATGGAGGGAGTAGAGATTAACATAAAAACATGTTAAGAGTATATGGACCAGTCTTTTATTTTATTTTTTTTTTCTTCATTAAAAAAATTATACAAGCCATTTATTATTCTTGTAGAATCAGAATCACAGGGAATCTCTTCTTCCCTGCCTTCAATGAAGGGAGATCATTTGGCCCCCAAAAAAAATTAAGTAATTCAAGTTAAGTCTTAAAAAAATTTAGAATGCCATTAAAGTCTCTTTAGTTCTTTAACAATGTCAAGGCTAATATTTTTAAAAATTTTTAAGTTTAACTCTCAATTTTATAATTTTATTGTGATAAACAATAGACCATTAAGAAATAAAGGATCTATTTATTTTGATAAATAGGCAATATGCAAAGAATAAGCAATAGATTTAATATTTTTTAACATTAAATATAAACATTTGTGTCACCTGTTAAAAACTTAAAAACATGTTGAAAAATTTTTCATAACAAAGTTATAAAATTGGGACTCATCTTGCAAACCATTAAAACTATTATATTTAATACCTTTTAGTATTAAAGATGAACATTTGTATTTACTGTTAAAATTATAAAAATAAATTACAAATATATCACAATGAAATTATAAATCAGGGAGCCAAACTTGTACATTTTTTAAATTATTAGGCTTAATATTTCTCAACATTAAAGATGAACATTTGTATCCTTCATTAAAATTTGAAAAATAAGTGACGAATGCATCATCATTAAATTGTAAAATTAAAAATCAAACTTGTAAATCTTTGTAAATTCCTATTAGACTTATTATTACTGAAGGGCCAAGAAATTTTGTTGACATTTTAAAATTAATTAAAAATTAACTTAAATTAATTAATTCCTTCAAGACATAACTGTCATTTTTCCTCCAGCTAAACAAGGGTTGGTTGAAAGTATAAGTACAATAATTATAGACTTGTTTTAATTATAGCAATTAGATTTTATAAATATTTGAACAATATGAAAATATGTTTCTTTCCAAAAAAAATTAAAACAATGTTTATGATTAAAACATTTTTCACACTTGGTCCTTTTAAAAAATTAGAAAAATGGTATACTATAAATATTATACAATAAAATCTTTGATAACCATTTAATTAAATTAAATAATTGTTAACATATCACTGAAGACATTTATTGAGTAGGAAGACTTAAGTTATTCACTGTAGGAGTGTTCAACTTGGACATGTATCGATTAGTCCAATATCGTCTTGATCATATCAAGACGTGTTTTGTTCTGACCAGAAAATAATCGAGACGGGACAGGAAATGAGTTGGGGATGAGATGGGACATAGAATTACTATCGAGACATCTTGTTCCATCTCAAATATTATATATTATTTTTTATTTTAACTATATTAATATATATTTATACTTATATTAATTACATCAATTATAATTTCAATTGCAATTCTTATTTAAAACTAAAATTTTTTGAATTGATAATTTTAATAACATTGAATAAACATGACGATATCTTTCTTTATAATATATTAATTATATTAATATAATTTATTCTTACATCTATCTATTTAATAACTTTTATTTATAACGTATTTCTTGCTTTATTTTTAGAAGAGTCATTAGCTTAGTACATCTCCACTAAAGTAAAAGAAACATTTGATATTGTGCTTGACTTGCTTATTGTTGCTACTTTTATAGCCTAAAGATCACTTGTATTTGCTATTATAATGTGTAATTGTAATTAATGTAATTCAACAATTGACTTTAAATTGTTGTGATTTATGTACTTGTATTGTTTTAATTTTAAACTCAATAAATTATATATTTAAAATTTTAATGAACGTTATTATTTAAATTTTTCTTCAATATTATTTGATTTATCAGGATGCAAAATGTTTTGATCTTGTCTCGATTCCATCTTGACTTCTAATGAGACGAGATGACTTTTGGGATGGAATGAAATATAAGAATAAAATTTAGTCTTAATTTTTTTAAGACCGGACATGAAATGAGGGTGTTTCAATTTGGTCTCATCTCGTGAACACCTGTAACTCGCTGGATTTAAATCTATGGGATAACTGGTATTTTTATTTGGGTAAGATTTAATCCGCGATGAATTGTTAAATGCCAAAAAACAAAAAACAGTTAATTGATAAAAAATTGAATGGCGCAGGAGGTTGCGTGGGGTTAGGCAAGGTATAAGGGGCACATCACTCGTGCGTTTGCCACGTGGATATGTGATAGCTGTGTTGCCCTACTTTTCTTTTCTTTTTTCGCCAGCAGCTGCCCAACTATAACTTGCTCTTTCAGTACCGTGTCGTTCAACCATGCCTGTTACTTTTTTAAACTTGCTCATTTAAATATTAGTATTCTAAGATTAGGTTGTGTCGTGAAAATATTTTTTAATAACATAACGGGTAATTCACAAAAAATGATTATTACCTCTTGAATTATGTGACTTTGATTATAAGAAAAAAAACATATGACAGTATTTCTCGTAATAAAAAATTAGCAAAGTACCCATGTGATACAAGGGTTTTATACTGTAATTTTTATAAATAGGTGTTAATTTTACAAAAAGATCCTTGTTGAAGAAATAACTTGTGGCAGACATCTTTTGTATATCATTCAAAAGAATATTAAATATGTATATTAGAGTAAAATAAATGGCAAAATAAAATACATATTGTGTAAATAGATATGATAAAAAATAAATTAATAAAAACTCATAATTATTTAGATTAAATTATCAAAAAAATTTCTGTAAACAACATTAGAAGTTATATCTTTAGAGTAACTATCTTCATCAAGAATCAATATTTTTAAACCCTCCATTCTTTGAATGCGAGAAATAATGATATATAATTGGCCATTGGTGAAAATAGGATGAGGCAATATAAACTAGTGTGACATAAGCTTTGGTCCATACTCTCATTAACAGTCATTGCAAAGGGAAATATAATACTTATTAGTTTTTGTAGTATTTTTTTTCCTTTCAAACTATAAGAATAAAAATTAATTGTACGCGTCGTAATAAAAGTTTAAGGACTTAATGAGTGAAAATTAAATTATAGGACTAAATTAATAGTTGAGAGAAATTTAAATGGTCAAAAGTTTCATTATTTCTCTCTTATGCGAGTAGATTAAATTTCCTCCCACTCGCTCTAACAACAAACGTTTATCCGCCTTCTTTGTCATACTATATGTACTTATTCAGCCAGGAATACTTCAAAGGAGGTCATGAGGGCTTAAATACTAAAGTAATAGACCTAATCATGTTACCTCGTGGAAAAGAATCTTATTTTAAGCACCTATTAAAAATTTTGGTAGATACAAAAACCAGGCAAAAGCTTTTTTATTTTAAATTTATTTTCAATTAATCTGTTAGATGTTGTTTATTTTCTCCGAATTATAACACAAGACATTATTCATTGATTTATATTAAAAAATGATTAAGATCTTAGTCAATTTTTTAACAATTTTAGCACGTTTTTAATCATACTTTTAAATAGTATGAATATAATATTTAACTTAACTAGTCAATACATCCTCATTAATTACTTGAATGAAATATAGTAATACAATGGTACAATTCAAAAAAAAAATGTAAAATTTATTCAATGTCATATATTTTAGACCAAATGAGATTTATAGATAATGTCTTATACTGTGGTTTGAAAATATTAGTTTATTAAAAATTTATTTAATTAGTTACTTAGAAAATATCATAGCAATAAATATTAAAAATTTTGAGTTATGTCATGCTTGGAATGACAATGGATATCCCCCCCCCCTCTTGTATGTGTGTGTGTGTGTGTTTCAGATCGCATGCTCGCATCATGAGCAGCTGTGATATCAACTATCTTATACTAAATTGAGAAAATATAATTTCGGCAATGATCATATAAATATCCTGTGCATTGGATGACACCTTCATTAACTTTTCATGTTCATTGCCCCACACATTTAAAAATATCTCCCGTCAATTGGTATCCCACTCCATGGTACAATTTTAAGCTCGGTGATCCTACTAAAATGTCAGCATATGATTATGCAAAAACTGTGTTTATGTCATGTATTCATATTAATTACTTCAGATCCGTTTAAAATTATAAAATACTTTTTCAAGAGATATCGTGTTTAAAATATAAAAAATTTTAGGATTTTCTATGAGTAATTGACAATATTTTCAAGGAATGCCCTTAACAACGTAATGGTTGAAATTAACAATACTTGTGACACATGCAAGCTCATTTATAAATGAAAGGTTAGGGGATTTGATTGTAATCTCATGCTGTTAATTAGTACTTGCCTCAATTTAATACTCTCCAATTTTTTTTCCTTCAAAGGCTCTATTAATTTCCAATTTTAAGGAAATTAGTTCAAGCAAGTCAAATATTAAAAATTTATAAAATTTTTTAAAATTACCCTTTAATTGATATAACTCAGCTAGAAGGGGATGAAATGACAAATATAAAGAAATAAGAGAACTTTTGGATATTAGCAATAAATATTTCATTACATTTTATAAAAAGACTTACATTAAGAACCAAACGGATAATGACCTGCAAGACTGGATGGAGTATTTGTATTAATTAATAGCTTTTGTAACAGTCTATACTATTTAATGGAACATTCTCAGTTCTCACATTAAGTATAAAAAAGATAAACCTAATGCTTTTATAATAAACTGGGCACAGTTAAATCACCCGTGTCCAATCACTTATCTTCAATATTAATTATGAAATAAAAAGTTATTATCACTGTGAAGAAACTCTTTAATTTTGATGCCAAACTTGAAGCACACCAAGTAGCTTGTAAAAAATGCAACGAATTGGAACCACAGATTTAAAGAAGGCAAATTATGTCGCAAACCTAAATGCCTCATACATATTGCGGACATATCACATTATGGGTCACTGACTCACTATTGTTGATAAACTCAACCCAACTCAGCTCACACACCTTCTCTCGCATTTCACACTTTAAGAAATAAATAAATAAATATTAAGGCCACATCCATAGTATCTCCTCCAAGTTATTTACCATATTTGATGCAGATTGACAAAAGGGTTTTGGTTTTCCTATCTTTTCCTAATTTCACTGTTTTAAACCCAATCCTGTCCTTATTCGACAAAAGTCAATATCTTTTATAATAATCTCCACTTGGCTATTTATTTATTTTTAAATAAATAACTCGTCATTTTCTTAATTGTAACTCTTGAGATACATTTTTCTTTGCACGTATCTAAGTTTATATATTTTTTAATTTATTCTGAAATTCAATACACACTTCCATTAAAAAGTGTACAGCCGAGGGGAATGTTAATTAATTTATTCTCAAAGAGTATACTTTCTTGCAATAATTTATCTGTGATATGAAATGTACTCTTCTTATTTAAAAATGTAAAATATTTTTCTTGATATTAGATGTTAGAAAATACAATACATTTTTTAGTTTTTTATTATGTAATTAATGAATTTTTTTAATACTCTTAATACTTCCATGTTAAATATTTAAGGCATTTTTGTAGAGATTGAATGTTAAAAAATACGAGACATTTTTAGTATTTTAAGGTGTAATTAATATTTTTTTAAATGTCTATAATAAATAAATCACTTTATATTTATTTTAAATTAAAACACCCTATTAAATATATGTGGAAATAGAAATATGGTGCTAGTTTGAAGATAATTAACTGCTTTATTATAGATAAAATTTAATTAAAAATATTTTATATTTTTTAATGGATAGAGTAAGTAAACCACACAACCCTTCATATTTAGGTGAGGCATCTTGTTAAATAAGAATAAATATGAAAGAGATGATATTAGTTTAAAGACAATTAATTAGCTTATTAGCAAAGCCAAGAATAAGTGTCGAGCTTAATGGACAGTCTGTTTAACACTGTTTTTATAAAGGTTCAGACTTTTTTTTTGACCAAAATAAAGGTTCAGACTTTAAAATATAACATTTTTCAAGAAAATCGAGCTTTGAAGCCTAACCCTAATAGGTAATGAAAAAATGGGCTTGGATGGCTCTTTTTCGTTTTACCCATAAAAAATTAAAATATTTTTAATTGAATTTAAAATTTATAATATATGTTTATATTTTAAAATTAAAATTTTTATTATTTATTTTAAATTTTTGAACATTATAATTTGTATATTAAAAAGATACTCTATTTATCCCAAATTATAAGACATTTTTAGAAAAGATTTAGCGTTTAAAATATAAAACACTTTGAGAAAAATAATATTTTTTTAATATTACTTTCACATATATTCTCTCTCTTCAATATTTTTTCATTAATAAGGTATTAACTAAATAATATTTTTAAAATTTTATATTTTAATATTGAAAAAGTAAGGTTGTAAAGTGATTTTAATGAACTTTATTGACATATTAAATTTTATGTAAAAATATCTTATTATTTGAAATGGGACGAGTACAAAATATCATCATTGAAAAATTTAATTAAAAAAATAAAAAAGTAATAATAATAATAATAATAATAATAATAATAATAATAATAATGAGCCTACAAGCTAAGCTAGAAGCACTTTAAATAAAAACTAGGATTTACAAAATGACCCATTTTGAAGTAACCAACTTGCAGGCTTGAACCTTTAAAAGTTGAGATTATATGCGTTAGGCCAGCCGTTTCCCAGCTCCACTTAGTAGAGAGCGTAATTTAGTTAAAATGTATTATATCTTTAAATGGGAAAATATACAACAAGAAACAAACATTTTAATTCTGTAATTTTCAACACATTGATTATTTCTAGCATTAATATAATATAATTTAATCTGTTCTCAGAGGGAAAAAAGCTTGTGTTAGTACCGTGATCTCATTTTGCAAATCACTTTCAAGATATTCTGTCAAAATTAAAGAAAATTCCAAACTCATTAATTTTTTTTAAAAATGTAATAGTTTTTTAAATTTACTTTTATTAATCATAAATATTTTAATAATATATTTTATTTTATTAATATTTATGGGATAAAAAATTCATGATATTAAATTAATAACATATAATAGAGAATGATAAAAAAAAATATCTCACTCTACCTCATAATTAACAGGCGAGAGAGTATATGATTATATTTCTTTAATTTTTCATTTATAACGATGCGGGTCAAAAATTCGGACCCAAAATTCATAATGACATGGCGCCATTGACCAAATCCGCCGATCGAGGAAGTGGTATTTATGTCATTTCACAAAAAAGAATCGGATTGGAAAAGGATTAAATAGTTTGATTCTTAATTTTTTCTAAAAAAAAAATTTACTGTTTCCGTCTTGTTGTCGGAGACTGAGGGATGAGGATCTCAATGCGAGCATTTTCACGGTCAGGGCATGACCTACGTCGACAACATTGAGGTATTCACCGGTTCCGTCGGTAACCACCAAATCCCACCGGGGATTGGCGGTCAAGACTAACGAGAAACTACGGAATTTGGAATTAGGGGTAGGGGCAAAAGAAATCTTAAAACGACAAGGCTACGAAACCAAGTTCCCCCAAACGCGGGTTCCCATTGGTCCACGTGTCGACATGTCATTATCAGTTGTAGTCTGGATTGCATTTCTGGGACCTTTTCTTTTCTTTTTTCTTTTCTTTTTTTTTCCTTCCCTCCCCTGGTGTCTGTCCTTTTGGAATTACTTAAGTAACCATCTCCTCATTCGATCTCCTTCCGAATAAAGATCCATTCATCTTCACGATTTCGGCCACTCAAAACGTCCGCGCGTGCACGCGCTTTTCAAGCAACTTCTTCCCCTGCCGTTTTGCCTTTTTTATTTATTTATTTTTTTAACTCGACAATAGTTTGTTTAACTAAATACGCTTCAAACGGGGGGAAAAAACTAAAAAAGAAGTTTCACCCGTGAATTAGAAGTTTATTATCAGTGACATAATATTAAAAAATACACAATTTTGGACCCTTTGACAGTAATACCTAATTCAGGTACTGTTTTTTTAGGTTCGCGGGGCCTTCCTAGAAATTAAATATCTGAAATGTCCCTAGAAGTTTTAGCCAAAAGCTTTTATTTAATAAATAAATATATAATTGAACAAGTAATCCAAATTAAAATCGTTTTTTCTAAGTTCAAACCAGTTAGGGAGGAGAGAAAAAGTTTAATCGAAACTTGTATTCTCGGCCACAGGCAATTTTTTGGCTTTTGGCTCCCAAATATTTTTTTTCCTTAAATTATTATACACTCGTGGTTGCTTACATTTATACCAATTCAACACACACGCTTTTCAATCTCAATCTCCTGGAATGAAAATCTTGGCTCACCTTTTATTGTTGATTTAAATTTTTATTGATAAAAGAACTATTTGAAGAGTCGCCTAATTTATCGGGATAATTTTTAAATTTGGATAAGTTGGTAATATGATAGATGAAGTTGTATTAAAAATGAGTCCCTGTGTAAAATATGCCGATTGTTATAATTTATCCATACATTAGATAAACAAATCTCTGGTAGCTAGATAGATTATATATTTTAAACCTTTAATTAGCAATCTATTTAGTGTTTCACTCATTGTTTCAAGAATGAGGTCAGGTGACTGATTAGACCAGTTAATAATTTGGTTTGGAACAAAAATCATTTTTATTATTAAGTTAGATTAAACTTGAGTTCAGTTGTCATTGAAATGGAAATAGAAATGAAGTCAGTTTTCAAAAGATTGAAAGTCAATACCTGTTATAAAAAAATTATTTGTTATAAATTCAAAACTCTAGACCCTACAAAAACCAAATTATTTTTCGACCATTCACATGATAATATGATTTAAAATTATTTTCTTATAAAAATATTAACAACTATAATATAAACATAGATACTTTTAAACTTACTTATGCATGTTTAACTACAATTTACTTATGCTTAACAAGTTATAAAATATAAGTTATAATTATAATATTTTTTATATATGATATCATTGTGCTATTTTATTGACAATCAAATTTATTGTAAATTTATTTATTTACTAGTATTCATTATATATTATATGTATTTCATATAATCATTTATTTAATTATTATATTATTATTAGCTCACCTAACTAGTGCATCAAGTATTCATGAGATTGTTGTTAATAATGACAATTTAAGCTGATTTGTTTTAACTTATTTTATAAAAAAATACTTATTTTTTTAAAAATTTATTTTATGAGTTTTTATGATGTTTGTTTAAAATTTTAAAAATAAATTAAATATAAAAAATTATATTTTTGATTAGTTTATAAAAATAGTTTAAGAAAGTATTTTAAGGAGGCTGGATATATAGACGTGCCATAAAATTTTAAATTAATAAATAATAAATTATTTTTATAAAATAAAAATTAAGTAGGATATTATAAAATTAAAAATAACTAATCAATAATAATTTTATTATTATAATTAAATATAAAATAATGCACGTTTTTAATACAATATTTTTTATAAAAATTTTAAGCTAATTAAAAATTATTTAATTTTTTGGGGAATCAGATTCGGTAGAAAGATTAAAAAAAAATGACAAATGGCTTCAACAAACTACGGACAGGTCAAAAGATAAATTATATTAATATTGCTTTGACATTAAATTACTGTTCCAGCGAGGATGCAAGTTTGACAAGAAATCACAGTTTCTCGAGCCCGAGCGTGATGTTTCCTCGAATGGGTATTGGTTTTTTTTTTTTTTTTTTTGGCCAAAGAATGGGTATTGTTGTGAAGAGCTGAAGTTCGTTATTAAATGAGATTACGTTTCCGCTTTGGCTCCAGTTAGCTAATCGCCATCCATTGCGCATGAACCCCCATATTCAGAAAACAATTTAACGGTTCAGATCTTGAGTTGCACAGACATTCGCCCTCCTTGCAATTCAACTCAAAAATATTTTTTTAAAAATTTAATTTTTAATATTTTTTCACTTTAAATTATAAAATATTTTTTTTGAAAAATTTTATTTTAAAATATAAGACACTTCATATAAATTAAAATTTTATTAAATATATTAATTTTAATATTATTTTTTTATAATTAATTTTTATTTTTTTAATATATTAAATAATAAATATTTTAAAAAATTTATATTTTTATTTTGAAAAGATGAAATTATTAAATATATTTAATAAAATTTATTAATATATAAAATTTTATTTAAAAATATTTTATAATTTCACAGAATAGCAGTATCAAATAAAGTCCAATAAGAAAGCGAAGACGACCTTTTAACTCGCCTTCTCCTCCGTTATATTCACCAGAATCATTTCATTTCCATAAGAAACCTCTCTCTCTCTCTCTCTCTCTCTCTCCCAATCTCCATCTTCCCCTTCTCTTTCTTTGCCTTGTTCATTTCTCTCTGTCTCATGCGTTTCTCCAAAAACCCAACCTCTTGATAGCTCTCATTATCGTCATCATCATCATAATCATCTGAGGCTGAGGCGTTGTTCCGGTGAGGAAAATGTCATCGCCGGGATTCACGGGTGGGAGAGCACCGGAGTTCTACGGCGGAGTGAGCCGATCCGTGGCGGCAACCGTCAGGAACGACCCTACCAACGCCAACAACCTTCAACCTTCTTCTCTTCATCCTCTGTACCGAACCCAGCAACAGCAGCAACACCCAGCAATTTTTCTAGATCCTTACACGCAGATCGCTAGGCAAAATCCGAGTCTCATCAGGAAGCGAACCCTCGCAGAATTTCAAACTCACCAACAGAACCACAACAATCAGGTTCTTTCAAGCCTCCTCTTGCGCTCCGTGAAGCCCAGGACCTTCCAGAATAGCTCTCCCATGTCTCCTATGTCACCCATGGATTTCTCCATGTCCCCTGAATTGCCAAACTCTTCGGTTTTCTCGTCGCAGCGCTTTGGGGTGCCTTTGCTTCAGCAATCTCGCCCACAGACGATGAATCTCCCAAACGCAGCCTTATCCAGAGCAGGGTTTCAATATTTGGATGGTAATTTGGCCCAGGAAAGTGAGAAGAAGGTCATGGACCATCGGCTTCAGGAATTGGAGAAACAACTTTTGGAAGACAACGACGAGGAAGAAGGCGATCCGGTATCTGTGATCACCAGCAGCGAGTGGTCACTACAGAACCTCATCAGTCCCGGAGCGCAGAAACCAATTTCGTCGTCGCCTACTTCGTCCACAACCTCGACGACGTCGTCATCTTCCTCCGTTCTTTCACCTACTTCCACCTGTTTGAAGCAGTCGTTAATGGAGGCCGCATCTGCAATTGCCGATGGGAAATCCGACTCCGCCGCGGAGATCCTGTCCCGTTTGGCCCAGTTTTCAAACCCGAATGGCAATTCGGATAACCGATTGACGGATTGTATGATCTCCGCGCTGAAATCTCGTGTGAACCCACAAGAAAATCCACCTGCAGCTGTAGAACTCTTCAGCAGCGAACACGCCGAGTCCACTCAGTTGCTCTACGAACATTCTCCGTGCTTCAAGGTTGGGTTTATGGCGGCCAATCTGGCAATCCTCGAAGCCGCATTCGATGACAACACGGAGAACAACGGCAGTAACAAGTTACACGTGGTCGATTTCGACATCGGCAGGGGCAAGCAGTACATAAATCTCCTCCACGCGCTATCTGCGCGTCAGAATGGAAAACTGGTCATGGTGTATATCACGGCGGTCGCAGAGAACGGCAGTGAAGAGAGGTTGAAGGTGGTGGGTGATATGCTGAAACAGCAGGCAGAGCAACTCGGAGTCGGGTTCGAGTTCAGGGCGATAACCCAACAACTCACCGAGTTAACGCGTGAGTCTCTAGGGTGCGAACCCCACGATCCTCTCGCAGTGAATTTCGCTTTCAAATTGTACAGAATGCCCGACGAAAGCGTTTCCACAGAGAACCCACGAGACGAGCTGCTCCGGCGTGTGAAGGGGTTGGCCCCGCGCGTGGTGACGCTGGTGGAGCAAGAGATTAATACCAATACGGCGCCGTTTACGTCCCGCGTTTCCGAGTCGTGCTCTTATTACGGCGCGCTATTTGATTCGCTCGAGTCAACAATCTCAAGAGACAACTCGGAGCGAGTGAAGGTGGAACAAGGACTGAGTCGAAAGCTGAACAACTCGATCGCGTGTGAAGGAAGAGATCGCGTGGAGAGGTGCGAAGTATTTGGGAAGTGGAAGGCGCGTATGAGCATGGCGGGTTTTCAACTGAAGGGAATGAATCAGAGAATCGCCGAGCAGCTAAAAGTGCGACTCAGCCAGGGCAACCGAGTCAACCCGGGATTCACGGTGAAAGAAGAGAACGGTGGGATTTGCTTTGGTTGGATGGGTCGAACACTCACCGTCGCATCTGCTTGGCGTTAACTTCACTCACTTTTTTCCCTTTTCTTTATATCCAATTGTTATTACTATATTTTAACGTTATCTAGCTATAATGGAAAGGCAAAAGCAACATATATTTCGAAATTGAGAGGAAACAAAAACAATTATCTTCCACCAAATAAAATTAATAAATATAGTGTTTGGATTCCCAGAAACTTTATATTCCCTGATTCGTTTACCTATCTATACAGTCTAAGGGTCATTCATTATGCAACAATTTATTTTGCCAAAAATGTTGTAACTGCTATTCTCATGCCTTGATATATCCAATTGTTAGTATATTTTATGGCCATTTCGAGACCATGGGAAGCCTAGAGGAGCATATTTGGCAATGGAAAGATGAGAGAAGGGAATATATCTTTCTTCTTCGACCAAACTCAATTAATGAGAGTTTGGATTCCGAGAGAAACTTTGCTCGCTTTTCATTTGGTATTCATTCATCATACATGCACTAACTTTTGGTTGGTTGTATGTGAAACGGGTTAGTTGCTGTTTGGTAGACAGCTGACTATTTTTTGCCAACAAATGAGAGCTTCATTAATTTACATTTGTAGATGTAGATGAAGCTTTTTTTAAAAAAACATAATCGTTGTTCCCTTTAGTTTTATTAGGTCTTATTTTTAATTTTTATAGTTTTTTCAATAATTTTAATCTCTGTAGTTCTAAAAATATTGGGTGATATTTATTTTTTAAGTTTCTATAGTTTCAATTTTTTCAGCATGAACTGAAAACTTGATAGGGACTAATCATGGTAAAAAAAATAAAAAACTGAAAGAAACTATAAGGATTAAAATTAAAATCCTATGAAATTATAGCGATAAAAAATTATGTTTTTCTTTTTTTTTTTGATTGTACGTAGTTGATTTATAATTTTAATCACTTTTAATGTTAATTCTTTTGTATAGGACAAGCTTTAAGGTCTTGATCGTGATCTTTGAGAAATTCATTTTTTTTTTGTACTTTTGTATGCTATAATATAGACAAATACAAAGCTAAAAGTAATATGAAAATAGATTTTTTTTTTAATTTAAAGTTGATTTTAACTTAGAAGTTTAGGCAAAAAACTTTCTTTTTATTTTTTCTCGAGTATAATGAGGTTTTATTATCGGGCTTTTAAAAAGAGTTAGGAATTCAAATCCTGTCCCTCGTGCATGTAACAATTTAGTTAGAAAATATATATCTTTTTCTTCCACATCTTAGACGAGAAAATTTCTATTGTTAGTGGAATTTACTCTTTTTTCTACAAAAACAAATAATGAGATACTATTTGCTATGCAATTATGCTAGCAAGACTTTGTTTACTATAAAATATTTTGAAATACTTTGATTACTGTAAAATATTTTGAAATACTTTGATTGCATTTTGTTTTTAATATTTATAATTTTATTTCATTCTTCCCAATCATTTTAATTTGATCTGTCTACAACGTTAATTTCTATAATTTTAAAAATACATATCAAGATCATGAGTAGATACCAATATTGTTATTTTTGGTAATGTATACTTAACTCCATTAAATCATTTGTTAGCTAGCACTTACTATTGCTTTTGTTTTCCACGTTCTATTTAATCTAATCATGCAAGAAAGCCTTTCCTCTTATCTCTTAATTATACCTTATCAATTTAGTTTAATGTCAGCATATTTCTACCATTTCAATATAAGGGTTAGCAAAGTTGCAGTGGAATTAATCATGTTAGCGTAAGCTCACAGTTTTTATGTTAATTTTTAAAACCATAGAAAGTAACATTGTAGAAGGATCAATTTAAAAGGGTTGAGGACAATGAAATAAAAACATAGGGACTAACCAATAAATATTAGTCTAATTGTTAAGGATTTGACTTATAATGTACAAGATTGTGAGATTAAATCTTGCTATCGATGTGAGAATTTTATTAATAGATAATTTAAAAGTGCCTTCACATATGTTCATTGAATCTAAAGACATATTTTGATTTTGTTGAGTTTTCAAACTTTGCTCACGCAAACTTTTGTTGGTCTTGAAAAAATATGGAGTCAAAAAATAGGGCCTCCCATTATATTTTTCTATTTTTTTTGATAAACTACACTTTCCTATTTTTAATCTAACGCTTGATTGGCGAAGGTGTTTTTTTTTTTTTTGGGATTAAGATTGATTGACATAAGTTAATTGGTTCAAAATATCATGAGTAAACTGGGTCGCTATTAAAATAAGTTCAAGAATATGAGGCATCCACGGGCTAATGCTATGGACAGTTAAAGAGAAATCTGAGTCTTATTGAGTCTTATCCCCTATAGGATTGGAAATCAGGGGCATGCCACAATTCTTAGGATCCATTGGGCTGGATTCTCAATTTCTCATAATCCCAATTTTTATAAAAATTAAAATGTTGAATGTTGGTTCAACCCATCAAATTCCCGTTTTTTGTTCTCGGTTTTTTCCCCACTTGTTGGCCGCCGCAGACAACGGAGCCTGAACGTAAACTCCCAAATCCCCATCCTCCCTCCGAGTCATTCGCACCTCTAGACTTCGCATCACTCCTCCACGACTCGGGCAGTCTGTGCGTGTAGCTCGCGACAGAGGACGAATTGACTCGTCTAATCCACAACTTCACTCCCCGCCTCCTCTGGTTAGTACCCTAAGGGCTAAGGCCTAACACTTTCGCCGTTCCCACAAACGGTCTGTTGAGTGCGTGGCTTTTGGGGCAAGGCACTATTTAGACACCAGCTATCTGTTCCTCCGAGCTAGCAGAAGCATATTGATTCTTTATATTTTCAGTCCTGAGCTGTTGCTTGTGATAAATAACAACTTATTTAGGTGATACTGAAGCACATTTATAAGTAATACTTATAAGTGAAAATTGATTCTAAGTTTTTGTTTTCTTCTTCTTGTTTAGCTATTTTGGTGACATTGATTTTGAGTTCTTTTACTAAGCAAGAAACCCATATTTAAGGTGGAATTAGCGTCAAATGATTGCTTTTTTATCTCCCTGTGTCCATAACTTTGCTTTTATTTGTCTCTTCCCCACAAGGAGCTATCTTCCTGGCTCTGCAAGTTTCATTGAGCCTAATCACCTGCATTCTCCTCAGTCCTCAGGTTCCTAGCAATGCGAAAACCGAGATCAAGGGACTTCCACAAGCAGCAACGGCTTGCAGAGGAAGATGAGATAAAGCTTTTGGACTCATGGATTCAATCCCAGAAACCGGACTCCGGATGTAACCCTATGTCATTTGCCCCTTTATCCTCCAAGGACCCTGTAGGTCGCATTGATGGCAATACATTTTCGCGTTATGTGGGTGTCACGAGGTTTGACCAATTGCCAATTTCCAAGAAAACCAAGGATGGATTGTTAGAAGCTAAGTTTGTTAAGATGACCGATATCCAAAGGGCTTCTTTGCCCCATGCGCTTTGCGGGCGAGATATTTTGGGTGCATCAAAAACTGGGTCTGGAAAAACCTTGGCTTTCATTATTCCGGTAAGGGTAGCTTAAACCAAAAGTTTCTTATCCTTTTATTATTATTATTTTTTAAAGTAGGAGTACTGTGATTTAAACATCAACATATCTTTCCCATTCTAGTTCTTTCACAAACGCAAAAAGTTTCTGCTTCCAATGGATTTGCTGAAAGGTGTATCCAATCAAAGGAAATAGTAATCATTTTTTTTTTATACAGGAAATAGTAATCAATTTTTTATGCAATTGTTTAATTGGTTTTACTTGATGCAGGCTTGCATAGCTTATTTTGTCTAATCGAATAAGAGGTTGTAGGAGAAGTTTGATTTTTATTAGTTAGCTAGCATGATTGTATCATTGTGTATAATAAGATTCCCAAGCTCCTAGTGCCTGAAGCAGTTAGAAAGTATCCTTTTGCTTTAGTTTCTTGTTCTCCATGTGACATGTCATATTTGGTAATAGTTGTATAAACCAGAATGTTTTAGATGACATGTCATATTATGATTTTTGCTGGGTATGGCTATGGCAAGAAAGTAGCATAAGAAGAAAACAGGACGAAATGACTGGTGTTTTCAAATTGTTTGGGTACTTTTAGTGACGCTAATTCTGTGCTGTGAAAACCTCACTGCAATTACAGTGTCATTGACAGTTGAAATATGTACAAGTCTTCTCCTACCAAGGCTATTGTAATTTCACCAATAATTGTGGGTTCTTCATTTTGTCCTCTGAATGATTTTAGGTATTATGCTTATCTAGTAAAAGCATTTTCTGGGGAAGAAGCTATTAATCTTCTGCTGAATTTCCTAAATAAAACTAAGGAAGCATTTTATTCTCTTCATTTATGCACTTTATTGTCAATGACAGGTCTTGGAAAAGTTATATAGAGAGAAATGGGGGCCTGAAGATGGGGTAGGCAGCATCATCATATCCCCTACAAGAGAATTAGCTGGTCAACTCTTTGATGTTTTAAAAAGCGTTGGTAAGCACCATATTTTCAGTGCTGGCCTGCTGATTGGTGGTCGAAAGGAAATTAATGTTGAGAAAGAACGCGTAAATGAGCTGAACATTTTGATCTGCACACCTGGTCGCCTTCTACAACACATGGATGAAACCCCAAACTTTGATTGTTCACAGATTCAGGTTATTATATAATTCTTATTTTTTTTCCATGGATTAAATGATCCAAATTCTTGAGGAAATTCTGGGGAAAAAATGCAAATGAGAATTATATGAACATTAATTTATCATCTCAAGCGTTAGTTCTATATGTCTTTTCTGGTGCTGGATCCTATATTTCTTGACAATTTAAATTCTATTGCAAAATCTACTTAAAACCATATTGATTAGTAGTGTCACTTTAATTATTATTATTCAATTCAAATTTGATAAATTAGCCCCCCAGCCCCGGCCACGGCCCTAATATTTGCTCACAGAGACAGATTAGCATATTCTGTCCAATGTAGATCATGATTGGGTGGATAACGTTTGTTAGTATCCAGGTGTTGGTGCTAGATGAGGCAGATCGGATTCTTGACAGTGGATTTAAGAAGGAACTAAATGCGATAATATCACAGCTTCCTAAGCATAGACAAACCCTACTCTTCTCAGCAACTCAAACTAAGTCTGTTGAAGTTCTTGCAAGACTAAGTTTAAAGGACCCAGAGTATCTGAGTGTCCATCAAGAGTCTGTGACTGCCACCCCTACTCTCTTGAGACAGCTTGTGATGATTGTTCCTCTGGACCAAAAGTTAGATATGCTGTGGAGTTTCATAAAGTCCCATCTTAACTCCAAAATACTTGTCTTTCTCTCTAGCTGTAAACAGGTAATTTGTTTGAATCTAATTGTTTTGTGTTAGATTTTCTTTCATCAGTGTTTTTTGAGAAAATTTTTATTCTTTTCAATTTCTATCATAACAATCATCTCCTGTTTTCAGGTAAAATTTGTTTTTGAAGCATTTAAGAAACTTCGCCCTGGCATACCCTTGAAATGCCTTCATGGGAGGATGAAGCAGGAAAGAAGAATGGCAATATATTCTGAGTTTTGTGAGAAGCGGTCAATACTCTTGTCAACTGATGTGGCTGCAAGAGGGCTTGATTTTAATAAGGCGGTTGACTGGGTTGTTCAGGTAAGTCTCTTGTTACTGGCCCATTTTTCTGCCTTTTTTGAGTGGGTGGAGGAAGGAAGAAGTTTGTTTTATAGCTGGAGGCTGACCTTCTGTCTTATATCTGTAGGTGGATTGTCCTGAAAATGTAGCATCTTACATACACAGAGTTGGCAGAACTGCTCGCTACAAGTCTGGGGGTAGGTCAGTTTTATTTTTGATGCCTTCAGAGATGAAAATGCTTGAAAATTTAGAAGCAGCTAAAGTTCCAGTACATCTTAATAAGGTATGCTATTCTTGCTTTGTAAATCATCTATTCGCCTATGATTCTGACATCAACTGCAGAAGGGGAGAAGAGGTAGAGAGAAATAGAGGAAAAAAGGGGAAAAAGGGAGAGGATGTGTCTTTATGTTCTTATAAAATTTCTAGAACTGAATGTGAAGCGCATAACCTAAACGAAACTAAAAGCAACACGTGTAAAGCCTATTCCTAAATTTAACCTTAGTTGTGATTTAATCACTGATTCACAAATTATTACAAATATCAACAGTCAACATTGAAATAGATGAATGGGACAGTAGATAACACAAAATAGCATATACAACGCCCCAGGAGAACATTGCAGCAGCTCTTCATTCACGTCAACAGCATTATATAACGATGTATTGAGGTTAGTTTTAGAGATTCCAGTGTGTGGGTGCCATTAGTTTGGCTGATGAGCATATCCAACATGTGCTAAATAACAGATTATGCACACTAATAATACACTACTAGAATAACAGAATGCACAAAGTAGCGCGCACACACTTTAAGGTACAGCTAGACCATCCATCTGTCTTAACACCCTCTCTCAAGCAAGAGGGTGATAGAGAGACCCCAAGATTGTCTCTTTGGTACCATTACATGGAGCGAGGGCCTTTGTGAAATTATTTTCTGTTTATTCAACCTGAGGATGATGTGAAATTGCTGATTGTTTTGCTAGTACCCTATCTTGGATATTGAACGTCTAGTTTAATATGTTTAGTTCTTGCGAGTACACTAGGTTGGCTGCCAAAAGCTATGACAACTCATACTATTGCACCGTATTACTTTTGTTCGAAGTATAATAAAACTAGTCTCATTTAGAAGGGGCTGTATTCATGCTAATTCAGTTGCAAGTAGAGCTAGAGATTTATATTTGGATTTAGTGCAAGACCTGCAGGCTAAAAGAGACTTACAAGCTGCACTAGCGGTTGGGTATGGAGAAGCACATCTAAAAAACTTCCAGCATGTTAATACGTAATTCTTATGGCTCAGATAGAGAGCTTTTGCATCCCTGTAGGCTTCTATACTTAGGAAACCATATATTTGACCCATATTCTTGTGATTGTGAATGAAAGAGCTCATGCTGTAGAAATCATTCCAAACTATTATGATGTTATCCATATAAATTAGGATGCCTCTTATACAACTTGAAATGAAAAAGAATGCCTAATCAACATTTCTGTAACATGCCTGTCTCCCCCTTTTGGTGCACTGTTTAGCTGAGAAGTATGAGGGCATGAATAATGAAATAGAATACCTGATCATGTACTAGCTTGGAGAAACTTTGATGTTTACAATCCCCATCACTTTGTAAATTTTCCCCGTATGGAATTGATTTTTGGCTTGTTTCTTATAGGTGATAACTACATCTAGTGTTTCACCTTTATGTCAATTGATGCAGCCAAGTAATCTGGCTATAGTCATCGACAAAGTACACTTAGAACTAGAATCCATTGGTTGATGGAATTGATGGTGTTCTCCACAAGTCAGTCTAACTTAACTCTAATTTAACTTTGTGAAAATTTAAAAGGTAAAAGTGTGTAGTTTTCCAAACTGACAAGAGTCATAAAAAGTGATATCTTCATCGGGATCCAACTTGACATTACAGCTCTTTGAAACTTAATTCAGTACTTGATGAGCTCGAGCCTTAGCCTATAGTGCCACTTTGGTACTATTGACTCTGTGCCATGATTGTATTTGCTGTTCTTTTTCTGCAAAATTGTGTTTGCATAAGATGAACTTAGACCTGGATCGTGTCTAAGTCCTCCATCAATCATCCCTTTCAGAAGAATCCTCCTTGTATCTTTCTTCTTCACACAGCACTATAGCAGCCATTTGTCCTTCGCATTTGCTTCATTATTCTTGCTATGTTCAGTGAAGTTATGGTAGCTTCTGCCGAACCTCTAATTGCTGGCAGCCATAGAGTGCCCTGCCCTATCATAGACTATTATTTCATGCTGACAGCTGCAATTTATTTACGGTAAGAGTAGCAGATGGTCTAGAATTGGGGAAAGTAATGGGAAAGTGTCATTTTAGGACAGCACAGCACTTGAATGTGGGCAAGGAAGTGGGAGAGTATGGGGGTTACCTCTGAATCATGTCACAATTGACAATAGTTATGGCAAGCTTATACTAAATGCGGCTTGAAGTCACGAAAATCAAATGCAGGTGCACGACTCACAAATGATAAATGTGAGTGCAATGCTTATGAAAGTCAAACTAGCTAGTCATAACCATGGCATGTCAAGGACTAATGAAATTATTGTTAGTAACTAGTGTTTTGCTTATAGTCCTTTAAAAATCAATTTTCAAACATACAAGAAGATAATTATTATCCAAATAAAATTTTCTCTTCTCAATATCAAACTTGCATGAATAATTTAAAACATCAATCCTTCTGAATGTGAAAATTCTCAACTAATGTTACATGAACTTTTTCACCAATTTCCATTATTGTCTTCATCAAATAGATGAGTACTAGAAGTTGTAAAAGCATTTTTGTCAATCTTATGAGTGTATGTTATGACTTCAAAAGGTAAAATAGTTTAATTAACAAAAGTAATCTGTGAAGGGGAAATACATATTAATAATTGAAAATTATTGAAAATAATATTTTGACAAAAGGTAATTTGCTAATAATTTAATCGATTGGGATGTTATTCACTTACTTAAAAAAGCCCCCAACAAATACATTTGAACCATCATTATGAGTCAAAAGTTTAAATTTCTTCTCTATTCTTCATGCCTTGATCTTAGCCTAAAGTTTGGCATTTCAAAATTATGAATTTCTCATCAAAATAATGATTCAATTGATCTCTATAATTCTTAATCACACTTATTCTATAACAATTTTGTTAAACAAACTTTATAGGAACTCATGGAAAATCATCAAGAAATTCTCCGCCCTTTGTCAATACTAGAAGTTTTATACAATTGATCAATCAAAGACATCTCACTAATAGGACTTACTACCAGGAAAGTATATTCATGCATATAATAACAAGTAGAATTAAAATCAAACAATACCTAAGCCTTCTGAGAACAAAATATAATAATACTTGTGACTATTTTATTATATCATTGAGTTTCTTATTAGTACATGTGAGGTCCATGTAGGAGGTAGCTTGTACATCTTGTGATTTTTATGTCTTGTATTGGGATTCTCCATTGGGTTTATTAGAGTAACATTGAATCTCATGATCGCTGCTATGAGCTTGCAAAATGGGCAAAAAACGTGTCAAAATGACAAAATTCTGACACACATATGGTCATGGTTCTGTGCCAGTGGCGTCACAACTTTGGATTATTAATTAGAGTAACATTGATTTTCAAAAACACTGTTATGAGGCTGCAAAATGGGCAGGACAAAAACATGTCAAAAACCACAAAATTCAGAGGCACACATTGTCATGCTTCCTGCATCAAGGGTGAAACACTGAGAAATCAATTGGCATGTGTGGTCTTCTCTTGCAGATGTTTTAGGGTTATTAGATTGATTCATGGGTGATGGTCATTGTGGAATGATTACATCTTGGGTTCAGTGATCATAGGTAAGTCAAAAGCAGTGAATAATGGTGCACTCGTAGGACAAACAGGAGAGGTGAGATGAGGTAGAGAGGAATAGAGGAAATTGGGGGGGGGGGGAGAGAGGGAGATGAGTATGTTATGGGAACACTAGATTACCACTGAATTAGTTACTAGAGGTTACTAACTAACTGCTCCTGTATGTTATATAAAGGACGTCAGGAAGCAGAGAGAGACTATGAACTGGGAGTTGACAGTTGAATCCCCCCTACCGTGTTTTTTTTTTCCATTTTTTCCTGTACCCGAAAAGCATAGAGATTTTTCATTTCATTGTTGAGACTAAATGTATAGTCTTCAACTGAAGGTCTGAAAATGGAAGTGGAAATCACATGCCTAAAACAATGAAAGAAATAGTAATAAAAAATATTGCTGAATTTAGTGTTAATTGATGTTTTAATCCCTTATTTATAAATAACCACCCATCACTGATACTGCCACTGCACCTAAGCAATTGCATAGATGCCATTTTCAAAGGATTCTATATTTTTGTATTTGTTATGATTTACTATTGACATCGCATTTCATCTAGCTTTGCTAACATCCTTTCAAACTGCTGATTTTTTTTTTCAGCCTAGGAAGGAACGACTGCAACCAGTTTCTGGTTTGTTAGCAGCATTACTGGTCAAGTACCCTGATCTCCAGCAATGGGCAAAAAGGGCCTTCATAACATATTTGAGATCCATTCATATCCAGAAGGATAAAGAAATCTTTGATCTTATGAAATTGCCTATTGATGAATATTCAGCATCATTAGGTCTGCCCATGACCCCAAAAACCCGATTTCTTAACCAAAAAATTACATCTAAAGCTGCGTCAACAAAACCAATTTTACCGGAACCGAAAGATTCTCACAGAGAAATTGCATTGGAGGTTCCAGGAGAGAATCTGGACGTTAATGGTCCTGAGGAAGAGGAAAAAGGCCTTCTTTTGCCGGACAATTCCTCTGATGAAGGGGAAGGGAAAGCACATGAAATTGTAGATGTCATGTATGTATCTTCACATAATCTACGCGTTACAGAAATAGTGAAAATTTAGATTCCTTTGTAAATTATTGCATCATATTCTACATGCACAAATAGATGGTTGACAATGGTTCTTTATTTGGGATGAAATGGACTATTTGAGCTTGCATACATAAATTAGGATGGCTTGTCAAAATTATTGTTTGGTAGATGGGTTCTGATATTTCCTGTTAGTGTGTTTTCTTTTGGTTTGTACAACCAACTTATTTGATTTTGCGACTTACTTCGTAGACCACCAACGCGTGTTTCAAAGAAAAAGAAGCTCAAGATCAACATTCATAGACCTATGGGGACTAGAGTTGTATTTGATGATGAAGGTAATGCTCTACCTCCACTAGCTAGGATTGCTGATACACAAATTGGCAAGGAAACACTGCTGCTGGATCCAGGTATGTCCCTTCTCTGCAATTGCAAATTAAAGGTAGACTAATAGGAACAATGCTGCATGGTTATATGTCTGTCATATTTGCTGAAGGCTATGATTGTCAGACATCTCATTCTAGTTGTATAATCTTGAATCTTGATGATTGACGACACTAGCTTGTTTATCACCTATTGATCTTGATCCTTTTCTGTTGGATGTTTAATTAAACAGAGGAAATATAGGTGCTAGAAGATAGGCCTAGATCATATTGAGCTAGTATGCGTTCTTTCTCCTCCCTTTTCTGTGAATATGACATTAACTGCCAAACATTGGACTTAACAAGAAAAAAAAAAAAAACGGTGGATGAGACTCAGATGTGGGAGAACAAATCTCTGTAGTAATATAAGCAGCTTTCCACTGACTGAGACAAAACTACAATATCTGTTAATAGTTGATTTGATTGTAATGCCATATATATGTAATATGATTGCTGAACTGTTTTGTTCCCAGAAACCTGATTGTGCCCATACCTCCTTTGGTTCTCATATTAATGTGTCTTGATTTCACTTCATATCACGGAGTTTACTCGACTTGTTTATATGTTCAGGCATGTAGAATGACCATCTTGTTTATTTCGCCATATATTAAATTAAAATCTCATCTTCCTGCAGAACAAAAAGCTGAATACTATAGAAAGATGCGTGAGGAGTTGAAGAAGGTTGACAAAGAAGACAAGCTTGTGCAACAACAGCGTCGGAGAGAGAAGAAAATGAAGGAAAAGATGAAGTGGAAGGAAAGAATTGCCGAAGAGGATGACGACGATATTTCTGGGTCAGAAGGAGATCAAGCTGCAGATAGAAGGCATAAAAAGAGTAAGATATATTTTGATGGTGATAGTGATGTCGACGCTAAAGGTACTGAAGTCATAGGAGGAAAAGAGGGTATCATCTCCAAGCCTGTTACGTTGGAGGAGCAAGAAGCATTGGCTCTGAAGTTGCTAAATTCTATGCACTCATAGGATATGTCATATGCTGATATGCCTACTTAAGCTCGTAAGACGACCCAACAAAAATGCCTTTGGAGGAAAGCATTTTTTTTTTTTCCAGTGCAGTAATAGTTAATTAGATAAAGGTTTAGACTTTAAGAGTGCAGAGTCGTGCGGTCAGCTCAGGCTTGATCAAAATTTTGCGGGAATTGGTTATTTTTCTTGTGATTAGATTTGCAGGAAATGTTCGTGAAAGTGAGATATATATATATATCTTAATTAAAGTTTTTTCCTATATGAGAAAAAATAGTTTCAACAAAGAACCCCACAAGGATTATGCGTGATTGCAAGGATACTTGAAACAATTGATATTAACATTTCATTGGAATTTTCGATGACTGTTTTAAATCTAATTGGAAACTTATTGGACATGGAAGAATCAATCACACAAACGAGAAATGATTATTAAATGTTAAAAGGTTAAAAGATATTTTTATCTCTAAATTATTTGGTTAGGGTTTATTTGCTTTGGAATGTTGGGTATTTTATACTTATATGTGGTGTCATTTTCCTTTAAACATTTAAAAATAATATACTAAATATATTGCTTTTCAAAAAAGTTAAATTTAAGGGTCCAAGAATGATAAAAAATGATTTAAAAATTACAAAAAAGAATTTTAGTATATTGCTTTTCAAAAAAGTTAACTTTAAGGGTCCAAAAATGATAAAAAATGATTTAAAAATTACAAAAAAAAATTCATAAAATTGTGAATAAATATCCTATAAAAAATTAATATTGATTAAATTTCTAACATATTGGTTGGTCAAAATTATATTTTAATTTTTTTATGTGGATAAAAATTAACATTTATATTCTGTTATTTATATGTAATTTAGGAGATTTAATTAATATTAATTTTTATAAGGTATTTATATGTAATTTTTTAGATTATTTTTTTTATAATTTTTAAGTCAACTATTGGTCACTGTATCATATGAAAATTTAGAATACTTCTAAGTAAATAATTTGAAGGACAAAAATTCTTTTTAATCTAATATTAAATGGATTGTAAACTTAATCCCGCTTCCCTTGGAAATAGTTCATTGAAGATTTTTTCTCCACAGAAAGGACCGACTGAGGAATTAGTTTTTGAGACGGGTGCCAATGTCACTCTTGCTTTTTACATTGTTTCCCTTATCATTTTCTTTAGTTTTTTTCTTTATTTTTTTAATTCATTATATTTTTAGATTTTCTAATACTACATTATACGGTATATGCCTTGCCGTCAACTAAGTTGTCTTCCATTCAACGAGAACCGCGTTTTTTCCAAGGCAATTCATACGTTCAATTAAACCGAAGCATAAATTTCACATGATGCTATGAAAACTTGATATCACTCGGGGCAAATGTGTTGGTTCGGGGCGGAACTACGCTGATGATGGACGGACGAGGCCAAGTTCCACCTCTTTCTTTAAATAAATAAACAAACTATATATATATGTGTGTGTATATATATATATACCAACCACAAACCATATATGAAAAAACATCAACATTCACTTTTTATTTGATTCATGCCAACATATATATATGTATATCGCCTTTTATAAAATTGTGAATACAAGTTTAAATATTAAAAATTTTCTTTATTAGTATTTAATTAAATAGTTTTAAATTACTTAAATTAATAATATTTATTAAATTAGAAAACTTGGCCCCTCAAATCTAAATTCTAGTTCTGCCTTAGTTCATGTTATCTTTATTTATATAATAAATAAATTTTATTGTATCATTTTATTTTTAAAAAATCTTTTCATTTTATTTTTTTTGGCAATTTATATGTCGACATTAACTAATTTTGAGTATAGAAACTAGGAAAAATTAGTTAAAAAGACTCAGTTGAAATGAAAATTGGTCCTAGGGACCAAATGTTATTGAAGAACCAAAATTATTATTATTATATTCATTTAATTAGTTTCTCATTTGACCAAAATGCCCCCATGCCTTATCTACTCCTCATTGTGTCAGCACCTCCCTTACGTTGTGTCCCTTCATTCAGGTTATCATCACATTGCTGATGTCACTATAGATAAATCCTTAATTGAGATGCTACCTTATCCCATGAGTTGAGATGATATTGACTTCCATTGTAAAATTACTAGGTAAGCTTTTACAAGGTTACTTTAATGTCGGCCAAACATTTTTTTTGCTTTCTCACTACTAAGGAAGTGGTTCTCACCACACTCATCGACCATTCATTCTCTTTTTCCTCTTCTTTCAGTTCCATTGCTTCTATTTCCTCTTCATCTAGTTTTCAACCATCACCTTCCTTATCCTTTGAAATACAAGGTATGGGTGCACCTTCCCCTTCTTCTCGCAACTTCTACACCTTCTTTGTTGGTGTCTTGCTTATGTGTCTGCTTATATTCTTTGTTTTCTACTCCGAATGCAATGGAAATTGGTGTTTTCATAAAGATATGGTTGGTTTTAGCTGTGCCTTAGCTTGGGGCTTTTGTCCTTGCAAAGCTTGTTGATGCTTGGTTATGAAAATTGACACCAAATAGTGTCCTTTTACATATGAAGCAAGGTTTGTTAGGCCAGCTGCAAAATTGAGGCCTCATCTTTACCCTGGGGATCTTGAAGTATAACTGAGATTAACCCTATTGAACAAATAATTGCTTATCACCTATTGTTTTCTAATCCATTCTATATTCTCACCACCTTTGTCAACTGATCTTTTCTTGCACCTTCACTTGTCATTGAAAGTTTATCATGATCAATGTGTTTTTTTTATGATTTTTTATCTACAAATTTGGAACAGCTTGTTTGAGATAGGGAATGTTAGATAATTATTTTTGAAAATATTAAAATAAAATTGTTTACTTTTATTGCATTTCTTTGTATTCATTTTTGAATTCAAACAAAATTGCCAATTTAGATGTTATATGAATATAATTTTAAGCCTTGAACTGAGTAAGATTTTTTTAAAAAATGACTGTGGATATTTTTTTTTTGATATTTCTTGTTCAAGCTTTATTGGTGGTGTCAAAACTCCATTTTTCTTTAAGAATGGTATACATTGCCAAAATCTATTGAAAATTTTCATCTAATATTGAGTTGCCAAAACCATTTTTAGGTAGTGTAATAGACTTCAATAAATTTTAATGTGTTGTTTGTTTTTTTGTTCTGAATGAAGAATGCATACTGCTAACATATGCTACAATTCATAAAATGTGATCATAAACAATATTTTAGTTCATCTCATCACTCTTGCACAAGGTTTTTAATTCTTTTACCTTTGGTAGCTTGAAAGAATTCCTAAAACTGTGCAATTAAGACCAACTTTATTTTTGTTCAATTTTATTTTTGTTCTTTTTTAAATGTTTGATTCTTTTATTTTGAAGGGAAGGTTTTCTATATGTCAACCCATAAAGTAGTGATTAATTAATGCTTGAATGACTCATTTATGATAGCTATTAATTTTTATTTCTGGCATAATGTTTTAGATGCACTGAAGCACTCAAGCATAAAGCTTTGCACCTTAAGCCAAAATCTTTACACTCTTTGGTTATTGAGTTTGCATGTGATCTTTGATAATTACATGTAATTAAGAGGTATTGATTTTTTTTTTTTTGTGAATCTTTATTGGCTACTTAGAGCTTCAACAAACATACTATCACCTATTGAAAGAGTAATCAGAGCTCCTGTTAAAGGTCGTTAGAGCTCCAGCGATCAAATTTTGTGTATTTTTCCTATTAGTTTTAGTTAATATAGAGAGATATTTTGGTCATTTGATCAAATTATTTTATAAATAAAATAATATATTTGGCACTTCAATCTACTTATTTTCGGGCGCAATTTTAATTTTAACTAGGCCTATACCAATTTTCCCTAATTAGTTTGTTTTCTAATTTTTTTAATGCCTCGTCCTTTCCAGTTTCACCGTCAACGCAAGAGGTGCAGAATCGAACCGTCACCACTCGCCACGACCCAATAAATTGAGTGCCACGTTGAAGCTTAGATCCATTGACGTTTTGCCAAGTATCGAAGCGCAAGAACTGACAGAGACTCCCATAACTGCTGTCTTAGTTTGAGACATCGCGCGACACATGTCACCACCAATTCGTGTTTTACACGACTGCCCTTTCCTGTCTCACGTTATCGGTTATTTCTTCCCCGCCTTCTCCTTCCTTCCTCCCTCTCTTTCTCGCTTCTTCTGTTTTCTCTCTCTCTAGAGCTCTCAACTGCCTTCGATCCCTTTTTCAACCCAACTACGTTTTCCTCAGATCCACGCTTTTCCATTCCATATATCTCCTACCTCATTTCTCGTCAATTTTGCTCTCACCTGGACTGAAATATCTAGGTCTAGCCCTTTACCCCTCTATGCCATTCCCGCAGGTCTGATTTATCTTTTTTTTTTTTATTTCAATTGGTTTTTTAAGTTATTCTTATAGTAATAATTTTGCTATACATGTCTTTTTGATGGATGAACCGGGTATTGAAACTTTTTATATATTTAGATCTGGGGCTGAATTCTGCATAACTGTATTGATGTTCTTGTAGCTCTGGATCGAGTAGATCTTGCGGTTTATCTGTTTGAAGAATGAGTTTTTAATTGGATTGTTTTATCCGTTTGCGGCTTTTGATCGGTGGATCTAGTTAGAGGCGCCGTGGTTATTTTCGATAAACTAACCTGAGCTTGCAAATTGAATTGTACGAATTTAGTTTTTTTTATTTTTCTGTTGTTTTCTTGGAAGATACCAAAGCACTATTGCTATACATAATTGATTGATGGGCTTAAGTCTGGTGGGTGTTCAGATTGTACCATACATAAAGAGCAAGGGGACACATTATCTGACTTAGAACCAATCAGTCTTTTTTTGATTGGGTGACAACTAGAACCAAGCAGCGTGCTGTATGAAAATAGCATGTAGGTTGTTAGGCTTCTGTTGTTGTTGTTGTTGTTATTGTTTTATTTTATTTTTTTTTTAAAAGTGAGAGTCATCTTAATTAGACTCGTTATGATCTTTTCCTGGGTTATTATGGCTTTATTCTGATTTACACGAAGAATAGAGTATGGAAATGCTTTTAGGTGATTAAATTTGTTAAGGACTGGCAAAGATGACAATTTACCACTTTTACTCCCTTCGCTTCAAAATGTAAGCATTTTCTCTTAGCTAATGTTGGTTCAAAATATAAGCAACCTATTGCATGTGAAAAATTTCCCCCCATTTTACCCCTTGTATTTATTAATTTAGATCCTTATGTAAATTTATTTTACACTCATCATGAAGTGCATTGATAATTGGGACCAGAGGTAAAAAAAAAAAAAAAGGAAAACAATATATGTTTTTATGAGAATGTGGACTTTATTGGTATGCTGATTTTTCCTGAAAACTGCTTATATTTTGGACAAGAGGGAATACATGTCTAGCTTGCCTCTATTTGTTGCTTTGTGATTCCTCCCACCCATTTCTTTCCTTTACTCGTTGTTTAGATGGTCTAAGGATTGAAAAGTGAGAACTAGATGTGCTGGTTTTTTTGATTCAATAATGTGCTGTTGATTGCTTTCCATTAAAGGTTCAGTCATGTTGCTTACGTATCTATTCTGTTTTATTTCTTATCGAATGGATTTTACCTTCATGCTTAAAAAGAAACGAATGACAAATTTTGTTTAGAAATTATTTATCAAACCTTTATGATAGGGTTGTTTTCATGGTGATCAGTAGTTTCCCCCTGTTTTTTGGTTGAGTTATTGACTACATGTCTATGTCTTCACTTGCTTATGTGCTTGTTTGTTAATTGTATCTTGTTGTGTGCATTTTATTTTTCTTTTTATTGGTGCATTTCCTCTGCAGCTCTATGCTTTGCATTTTAACACATGAATTTTAAATTTGAAAGTCGAATTGTGAGGGGAATTTCATTTCAACAGAGATATTTAATTCCTGCATTTCAGTGTTTTATGTACTCCCCTTACCTAGTCTCTTCCATGCATCCTTGGGCAACCTGCTAGTGGTGTCTTGCCATTGATGTAAATAATGCAATGTTTTCATTTATTTTCAGATTTTGATGACTGACTTGTCATTTGTTTCTTCTTCCAATGCAGTTGAGAAGGGTGTACTTGAACCAGGTTGTGTTGAGGAAATCCAGATTTATCCATATAATTTTGAAGTTCTCTTGGTGTATGCAAGATGGGTAAGTGCAAGGGTTGTGGGAAGTTAGGAAGAATGGGACCAAGGGGTGGATCTATTAGTGCTTATGAGTTTTCTCTGCTGTTGTCTCCGGTTGTCTCTTTTTGGGATTGCATAGTTCGCAAAATGAGGTATTCCTGCAGACCTGAGTGGGTGTAGTAATTTAGTGTTTTGACATTTACTCGGTAGAATAGGTTTAGCTTAAGAGTTTAGGGGAACAGGGGAAAAGTATTGCAGAAATGTATACAGTTTAAAGGAAATTTTCTTGAAGAAAAGGAGTTCGGAAAACACACGAGTCTTAGTTAGTAGGTAGCATTTTCCATGGATAACTTGGCATTCAATAAAGGGCAACATGTGAAGAAGGCAAAGAAGAAGCAAGTAAAAGATGAGTTAGATCGTTTGAAACAAGCTGAGAAGAAGAAGAGGCGCTTGGAAAAAGCACTTGCTACTTCTGCAGCCATCATTTCTGAGCTGGAGAAAAAGAAACAGAAAAAGAAAGAAGAACAACAGAGACTTGATGAAGAGGGGGCTGCAATTGCTGAGGCTGTTGCTCTGCATGTTCTAGTTGGGGAAGACACTGATGATTCTTGTAAAGTTATGAACGAAGGGAGAGGCAAGCCATGGAATTGCAATAGTAATCTTGACCTCTTCCTGGGCGGAAAAGGTGCTTGCTTTCCTCATCTCGATGGTGGCACATGGTCTGTGGAAAGAATGGGGTTGGTCTCTGGCGGATGCAGCTATGGCTATGAGTGGAGTGGTGCTGAGAATGGCAATTGGTATTTCTCGTTTGGACCTTTTGAAAAGAATGTGCACAAAGAACTGGTGCACAAGGAAGCAGGGTGGGGGCCTGATGGCTTTTCTGCTGATCTCATTGCAGCTCAAGCGGTTTCATCACTTCAGATTGCGGAGGATGCAGATGCAGAGAGGGTTCTTTCTTAACCAAATGCTAAGATGATATTGCATGCGTGTCGTTTTGGTGACCGGAGTTTCGTTTTATCACTGCAAAATGGCATCTTTGTATATATTATTATATTATGAGTGTCCGTCTTGTCAAACATATTCTGTTTGAGCATATTAGGGGTTCTCCTTGTTTTATGCCTGATTGTCTTGAACTGCACATGATGCTATATCACTCTCACATGTAGACTCTGGCTGATAATTTTCAGACTGATTCTGCGCAATATAAAAGCATCTATGGACCCTCGTTCTAGTTATGATTATTATGGTTGTCTCATTTTTTTTTTATTGCAATCAAATTTAAACACAATCAAATGAGTGAATTACTATGGTTGTCTCGTGAATAGGGTCATTTTCTATTATAAATGGTTTCACTACTTGTATTAAACACGATCAAATTAGTAATTTACTATCAGAGAATTTTCCACCGTGTATGTTGTAATGAAGCAATCTGCTCCTTCATATATTCACACTTTGACACTTCATTTTTTGGGTTACAAAAAAGAGTATGACATGTTATTTTTTTATAATTATTAAGTGGGATCTTTCAGGTTAAATATTTTTGTAGCAGATAATTACAAAGATACAACTATTGAGTGAATAATACCATGATAGCCTTTGTATATTGAAAAGTTATATGACTTCTTTTACTTCACGGTAAGATGTTGTAATGTTAAATATTGTGAGAATAATATTTTCTATGGGGAGTTTTCTTCAAGAGTGAATGTTTTGAGAATGTTGTAACATCAAAAGTTACTTAAGAATACAGAAAGTTTTGATTGAAATCGATTGTCACGATCACCAATCTTTATAGGCAAGGATTACAGAAAATAATGAAGGAAAACTGATATTCAATGGGAAATATTCATCAATTAGCAAAGCTTAAGATAAAGGCATGTTCGGCCAAGCCAGTTACAACCAAATTAAAACATCAACAGCAATATTAGAAGGAACAGATGAGTAGAAGGTCTAGAGAGAAGGGAGGCAAACTAAGGGAAGACAGTTTCTCAAAATTTTTTAATGCCCTCTCTACTGCTATTCTTCCACTCTTTTTTTTTTTTTTTGAGATACAGAGGCAAGCAAAAGCTTGAAAGTAAAAAAAAAATGGAAACTAAGTTCTAAATATTACTTTAAAAAAAAAAACTCAACTAGTACACCGTTTTTGGTCTTCAAGGAATCTTTCCAAACATCCTTGTAGGATGGAATGAACCAGTACTATTCCAAGCATATCTGAATTAGCATTCTTTGCCATATAATCAGCGCACATAATGGCCTCCCTGTTAGAGTAATAGAGTTAAACGTCTCTTGCATTTTACAGTAGCTCTCGGATCTCTAGCACAAGATTTCTTAGGGGATGATCCATCAAAGAATCTCAGCTTAGGAGATTTAGAGCATCCAAAGAATCTGAGTGTAAATTAATTCTCGAAAATCCAAGCTACTGGGAAACTAGCAACCTAGATTTAATAGCTTGTAATTCAGCCTTAATGAAGCCTTAATGACAGAACAATATCTCAGATCATAGTGGAAGCCCATGATCCACTCACCATCATGATTTTGCAGCACTCCACTGTATGCAGCTTTGTGTAAGTGTTGGACTGATCCATCAACATCGACATGTACCCTTCTAGTTGTGGGAGGTGCCCAGCATTGGTCATGAAATGTGATATCAAGGAAGATCTTATACTGAAATTTTTGGTTGATCACATTTTCCATCAACAGATAATTACACCTATGTATCATATTTGTAGTTGTAGATGTAATCACATAAAAAAAAAACTTGCATCTAGACGCCTGGAGTAACCAACAGATCGTTGCAAAGACTCTTGTCCAAGACCACGAGCCAAATTTTCTTCTTAAAGGATTCTATCTAGTATTCCACATGAGCCATACTTGTAAATTGCCAACCAAAAAAAAAAAAAAACTAGAGATGCTAGTTCTTAAAACATCAGACCACACCATCCTAGCTCTCTCATAGTGTTTTAAAATATGTAAAATAGTTTCCTTGCAACTATACTCAAAAAGACAAAGATAAGTGTTTGACAATCTTCTCTTGACTCTGAGTGAATTTGTGACTAGTTTCTGATGTGCAATTTGTCAAAAGAAATGCTTGACCTTTTTCAAGACATGCCATTTCCATATTTTACCCTAAATAGAAGGACCTCTTTCAACATTAGGTCTAACTAGGAAATTATAAGCACTTCTAATTGAAAACCTGCCATCTGCAGCTGGCTACCATTTATATACATCATCAACATTGACATTAGGTGGTTTGACCTTCAAGATAGTAGCTATAACCCACTGAGGTAATAAGCCCTACCATCTTAGAGCATTCCAATGACCAGTAAGGAGAACATGATTACAAACACAATTAGAAGGGTTGATAAGACCCGGTTGAGTAACAAACTCAATGAGAGGTTTATTTAGTGATAGCCATAAATCTCACCAAAACTTAATATTTACTCTATTGTTGATTGACCGATCCAACCTTAAGGTGAAGGAATACTTGATTTCTGCAATAGAACGCCACGTGAGGGAAGCAACATGACATCTCGTAACCAAGGGAAGGTGCATTGCCACATTTATATTTTGCCTTGAGGCATTTGACCGATAGGGCTTCCGGCTTCATTGCTAAACCCCTAATCTCCCACTCTTAACTGTCAATTTTGTGCCTTAATTTTCACCCTCTCAAGCCCAATTGAATAAAGCATTTGCGCCTATTTTCCATTAAGCCCATTCATGCATATCCTTCTCCATCAAATGGACCTTGTCCTCAAGGTTAAGTTTGGAATAATAACTTGAAAAGAATTCAAGGCTGCATAAAAAGGTGGATCAAGACCATTCTAATCAAAAAGTGATAAACCCATAAAAACAATTTAAGTATCCATAAGTGAATAGCAGCCTGTGTAGTACCAAATATTTCCAGTACAAATCATTGGACAAGAATAATTCTGGAAAAATCCTCAAAGTCGAAGAATGCACATTGTAACTGTTAGTCGACAAAGAAAACCCAAGTAGCCTTCATAAGAGGAAACGGTTGCCACCTTGACTTGAACGACGGAGGCACATGTTGAATAGTGATAACTAGATCAAAACAAATATATTGTTTGAGAGCATCCTCCATGTCTTATGACCCAAACGAGGCCTAGCCATGTAGGGGGATCCAAACAATTCCAAGGATTAAAATTGCAAGAGATCCGAGAAACTTGGAAAGGATAAATTATTCTCTACTCCAATAGCTTGACAGCATATTAATCTATAAGAAAAAAACTGCGCCCAGCAGACATATTGATCTACAATTTTGGTTCAATTTGCCCTTAAAATATTCTTTAAAAAGTAGTAAGTTGTTTAAAAGCGATGGCAGCGGACAGACAAAGTTGGCAGGTAAACTTGGTACATATCTGCCCTCTGGATAGAAGAGGTGCAGCATATTAAAATCTTTCCTTTTTGTTCACAAAAGAGAAATATGGACTTATTATGCTCGTGGCCAGAGCAGAAGAGAAAATTCACTTAATGGCAACCACAGCAAACTAGAGCAGCAGTCATGGGCTCAAGGATGATCGTAGGTCAAATCTTCTCAGGATATTGGTGTGTGAGCGCTTTAAGCCAAGATTAGATAAAGCTCCATATGAAATCCATAACTTATGGAATCTCCCTATCTCAACCTATGCGGGTCAAATTCCACATTCTTGCTTGTAGCTATCTGACTGAAACCCTGAACGCAAATTGTCATGGCTCTGATTTCAATCAAGGAATTTCACCTGTAAAAGAAGACGCTTTTCTATTTGGTCAGAATCCGATCTCTTTCTCTGATGCCTGCCATGTGTTTGAAAAAACGTCTGACTTAACCGTTGTGTCTGCCACCTCGATTATTGGCTGCTTTTCTAAGCAGGATCGCCATGAAGAAGCTATCCATCTCTTCTCAAGAATGCTTGCTTCAAACACCAGACCAAATGAGTTCACATTTGGAACGGTAATTCACTCATCCACTGCTCTTGAAAACCGTCTTGTGGGCAAACAACTTCATGGCTTAGCAACGAAGACAAGCCTTAACTCTAATGTATTTGTTGGTAGTGCTCTTTTAGATTTCTATGTCAAGTTGAGTACAATAGAAGATGCCCAGAAAGCTTTCGCAGATACCAAACATCCCAATGTTGTGTCCTATACAACCCTGATATGTGGGTACTTGAAGACAGGAAGGTATATAGATGCTTTGCAGCTTTTCAATAAGATGCCTGAGAGGAATATAATTTCATGGAATGCCATGGTTTGTGGGTGTAGCCAAACAGGCCATAACGAAGAGGCTGTCGATTTTTTCATCAGCATGCTTAGAGAAGGATTCTTACCTAATCAATCTACGTTTCCCTGTGCTATTTGTGCAGCTTCCAATATAGCAGCACTTGGGATTGGCAGAAGTTTTCATGCATGTGCAATAAAGATTTTGGGTAATCTTAATGTGTTTGTTAGCACTTCTCTGATTAGCTTTTACGCTAAGTGTGGAAACATGGAAGATAGCATACTGATGTTCAATAAACTCTCTAAAAGGAGCGTAGCTTCGTGGAATTCTGTCATATGTGGTTATGCTCAGAATGGGAGAGGAAATGAAGCTATAAGGTTCTACAAAAGGATGCTTTCTGCAGACTGTAAACCCAATGATGTCACCCTTCTTGGCTTACTTTGGGCTTGTAATCATGCTGGTCTTGTAGATGTGGGATATTCATACTTTAACCAAGCCAGGATTGAGAGCCCCAGCTTGCTAAAACCTGAGCACTATGCCTGTATGGTTGACTTGCTCTCTCGATCCGGGCGATTTACAGAAGCAAAGAGGTTCCTTCACGATATGCGTTTTGACCCTGGAATAGGGTTTTGGAAGGCATTGCTTGGAGGTTGCCAAATCCACTCAAACACGGGGATGGGGGAGATTGCAGCTAGAAAGATCTTGGCTTTGGATCCAGATGATATATCTTCATATGTGATGCTGTCAAATGCACATTCTGCAGCTGGTAGGTGGTTAGAAGTGACATTACTAAGAGAAGAGATGAAGAAGAAAGGGATGAAGAGGATTCCAGGTTGTAGTTGGATTGAAGTCAGGAATAAATCTCATATCTTTCTCACTGCTGACAAGAATCATTGTGAAAGTGACAGTATTTATGCCATCCTAAGATTTCTTATAGAGCACTCAAGGGAAAATGAGACTTCCAATTTGTTGACAGACTTGTGAATCAACTGTAGTTGGAATTTCGGTATAGCATGTTAATGTAGTTACCCAGTTTAGACGAAGGGGTCTTCATTTTCATTAAGAGTTGAACATCTAAGGTACATCAAAATTCCATTATAGACTGACTGAAACTTCCTCAGTAGCTTCTAACTTGGTGGTTCTTCATCACTTCATGCAGATAATTAATTTCATTCTTCATAGCTTATTAATAGTATATCTCATTATAAATTTCATATTTATTAATTAATATTAATGTTATTGATTTAGGAATGCCTCCGAAGTATGCCTAATCATAATTATTTACTAATCAAGAATCAAGGAGCAATCAACAAAAGATTTGAACGGCCGTCTCCCATAGCATAACTGTACAGGTAAGTAGGAAAGTGTGTAATTATAAAATTAATAGTTTTGACTTGATTGTAACAGTTTTTAAATTTTAATCATTGTAAATCAGTCTGTATAATTTTGATTTAGTTAAAACTAAATCCTTCTACTTTCAATCAATGAAATTCAATATTTATAATTTTGATTATTTAAAATATTAATGTCTAAGTTTTAAGAAGTAATTTTATGTTATGTTTGGATGCATATGAATTTAAATTTGAATATAAATTTAGATCAAATCTTTTGTTTGGCATTTAAAAGTTTATAGATTTGGATTTTAAATTCAAATTTTATGTTAATTTCTTTCTAATTTAAAATATTTTTTAAACTCTTGTTATTTCAAAATTTTCATATGCATCCTTAAAATACTGCCTAATAATAATGATAATCATTGTTATTTAAATTACTCAAAAAAAATGTTTAAATATATTAATTTAAAATGTGAGATTTTAAATTTAAATTTCTCAATCCAAACACTATCTTAATTCTTGTAATTTTATTTTTTTAAATATAAAAATTAATATTTTAAATATCAAAATTACAATCATTAAATTTTTGTTATAAAAATCACGAATCATAGTCGGTAAATGAGTACAAAAGGTCATCTTTCCAAATGTACCGTGTTGCTGCATTCTGAGCTAAAGAATTCGCGGTAATTTTTGTTTGGAAAAATCGCACCTAATGCCCAAAGGAGAAAATTGTACCTATAGTCAAATACATTTTAAAATTATTCTATAGGTCCGAGAATATGTTCTGCAAATAAGAAAGAGAAAAGACGCAAAAGGAGAAAACTTAATATTCACTGTCAATTGACAATTATTTATTAATATATAGATTTAAAATTATAATTTTGTAAATATTTAGTTTTAAAAAATTTAAACTTACTTTTACAAGATAAATATATAAATTTTAAATTTTGACTTATAAATAAATGAATATGTATTTATAAATATTTAAACTTTAAATTATTTCTGGCCAAAAAAAACTTTAAATTATAAATTTGTAAACTTAGTTTACATGAACTTATCAGCATTAAATAAAATTTTTATTATCAATAGTCAATTACTTATTAATATCTGATTTTAAAATAATGAATGTGTGAATATCTTTTTATAAAATCTAAATTTTTACTTGTTAATTTTTCTTACTAAGGATGATTGTATTTTTTTTTCCTAAAATATATTGGTCCAAAAAATCCTCAGGCTTACAAAATAATTTTAAAATATATTGAGCCCTAAGTGTAATTTTTGGTCTTCATGAAGCCTGGGTGAGAGTTTCCCTTTTTCCTTTCTCGCGGGTATGTCAAGCCGTTGTTCGACAGTTAATTGTGGTTTTTCGCTCTTCCGCTAATAGTTCCCTCTATCTACACAGAATATAAATTCTGCAAGATCATCCATTTACCGTTGTGAAAGAGAGAAACTTGGAGGGTTTTTCAGTATCCTAAGGCGAAAGCCCACTCTCTTTCGAATCTCACAGGCAATGCCCCAACGAGTACAGAAGAAAAAGACTAGAGGTTGCTGGAAGGGTGGGATTCGTTGTTCCTTTAATTGAAACTATTTCTTGAAGAGGAATACAGAGGAACCCGCGTAGGTAGAGTTTAGAAAGAGATACAGGAAGTGGGGTTGAACCGTGGAACGTTTTAGGGTTTTCGATAAAGATGACGGAAGTGATTCTGCATATATATGATGTTACCAATAGCGACTCAGAGAAGACGAATAGCACAATCGTTCAGATCAATAAGATCTTCAAGGATGGGATTGGTCTCGGTGGTATATTCCACAGCGCAGTTCAGGTGTCTCTCATTCCCATTCGTTGTATTGAGGTTTATAAACAGTAAATGGCTGTGTCTTGAATCTCGATTGGGATGTTCAAATGTTCATGCAGGAGTGTGATTGTTAAATGTATGGCTTCATTGGTAATCAGGATTCAGAATTAATCTTTAGTTAGTCTGTTGGCCTTTTTTCTTCTCTGCACGAGTGTTTGGATGGGGATGAAAGCATTGTGATTGACAAAACGCAGTTGATTAGATATCCTAGTGATTTTCTATCCTCTCTTGGCATATCTTGTGAGTTGTTACTGGGTAGCACTTTCTTGTGGTTCTCAGCGTGTGTATTACGCTCCAGCATATACTAGTCAAGGATATGTTGGCAAATGCCGACCGATCTATTTGATACTTATATTTTAGAGGGTAGTTCCTAGTACTCTGTGTTTCTGTACTGTTGTTCAATGTTGAACAGCATTAGACAAAGGTGGGAGAAGAGTTTGTAAGGTATTTTAACCATGAGTGCTGCATGGCTACGACTTCTGATGTGTTAAGAGGAAAAATCATACAGTTCTATTCAATGCTCCCAGTCCAAGGTAAAACAGTTCATCTGGAAGTTTCAACAGGAATCATTGAGTTACCTCTTTGTTCCACTTGAGGATAAGGGAAGTGGCAGTATCGGGTTTTGCAGCCTCCTTGATAATCCTTGATAATTAATACTATATTTTTTCTAGGAAGGAAACTGCTGCTATAGTAATATTTGCTTGTTTGGTATTTATCTGGACATTTAAAGGTTTTTTTTTAATCTTAATTTTCTTATACATTAACTTTGTGCAGCTTCCTTGATATTGTGGTAGGCCTATGATTTCATTACGGTGCTTATATTTTATGGATTGTTTCTGCACGGTCACAGGTTTATGGAGAAGATGAATGGTCATTTGGATTTTGTGAGCAAGGTACTGGGGTTTTCAGTTGCCCCTCCATGAAGAATCCAATGTATACATATCGTGAATCAATTGTTCTAGGGGTAACTGATTGTTCAATTCTCAAATTAAATCAAATAATAAGAGAACTTAGCAGAGAGTGGCCTGGAATTTCGTATGACCTGTTATCCAAAAACTGCAACCATTTCTGTGATGAATTCTCTGAAAGGCTTGGTGTGCCTAAACTTCCAGGTGAATCACCTAATATAGGGCATCTCTTATTATATGGCTTGTCTTTTATGTTTCTAACCATTGACTTGGCCATTTTCACTAATCGTAATATTGTAGCTTTTATAAATAATACTGTTTGACCATTCAATTTCTGCCTTGTGTCCATGTCTGCATAATGACAATTCTGAGTTTGTGGCTTTGTGCTGGGATTTTCATTACAAGTCTATTGCATATTGTAGAATATTTGATCCCAGAAATCAATTTTGCGTTGAATCTTCTCATACCTAAAGCTGATTTACGGAACACTCTTGATGTGGATGGAAACTCAGCATTTCTTTTCAGTTAAGGAAAATGAAACTGGAATTGTACAAGCTGAGTGATAGTGATATGCTCTTGCATGATGAGTGAGGTCCTTGGATGATTTCAGGAGTACGTATACCTCCCTTGTAGGAAGATGTCAAAGGAGTTGGGATTCGGTGGATCTTAGGGAAGATAGGAGTTGAGATGATGTGACAAGTTATTTATGTGAACTTTCAGCTGGATCAATTGATAGTTTAGCTTGCTTTATCTTGTGAATTATTGCCACATCTTTTCTTACGTATTCTATGACAGGTTGGGTTAATAGGTTTGCAAATGCTGGGGACTCAGCTATGGAAGTGGCCGAAAATACAGCCATACGGGTAAGAAATGATTTTCTTGATCCTTATTCCTGCATTATGTTCATTTTTGCGTACAAGCTTCTTTTATTGAAGGTTAATTTTTATGATACCTTGGTGGATGCGTAACTTTCTTTTAATGCTTAACAAGTTTACTTGTTCACTAGCTCGTGTTGATTGGGCATCATATTCAGGATTTGTTAGCCTTGCAATTGTCAAATAATTCTTTGAGGTTTTTAATGTTCGCCTCAAATGCCTTGTAATTTGTGGCTTGGCGGCCTGCAATCGGTATCTGTATGCTTGATAATGTCCTGCAATCTTGGAATTTAAGATCTGGGTAGTAATTTGTTTTGTGCAATATGCTCTTTAAATATACAACCATCATTTACTCAAATACTGGTTACTTCAGCTTCGTCAAGCTAGAACAGAGATTGTATCAGCAAGCAAAGTAGCATACCGGTTCCTGTTGGGTGTTACTAGTGATGTCAGAGGTGATTCAGGCCCCTTGAGCAACTCAAACAATGAAGGGCCACCGAGATTTCAAGCTACTTGGTTTAAAAATCTGATTACTACTGGTGCTAAGCCATCGAGTAGTTCAGAAATGCAGAATCTGGATGAGCGTGAGCAGCTCCAACAAAGGCAAGAAGATGATGGAAGGGCACTGCATCGTCATAATTCATCTTCACATGATATTGATTGAAGGACTAGTCTCTGTTAAAAGCTTAGGTTTTCAGAATGCTGTGTATTGTATTTGTACGTCAATTGTATGAATTCCTCAAATACATAGGTCAAACAAACAGTGCATATTCGGTGTTGTTCTATAGGCAAGATGTATCTAGTGCCAAATTCCTAATCATCCCTATTGTTTAGAAAATTTATGAAATTAGATTTAATACATTGTAATTTAAATATTGAGTTGTAGCACTAAGTAAAAAGCATATGACTTGATTAAACGAATTTTGAAAATTCCTGTGTTCAGATTTTTTTTATTCTTATGGACCAAGGAAAATTGGCTTTTTATTCTTTTTTCCCCCGATGAAAAACAAAATTTATTAATGAAGACTACAAAAGGAAAGCAAGAAAGGAAAACACCGATGTCATGTTGCAAAAGTTGCAACTGCCATGATGCCAGTAAGTGTCGTTAACAAAGTGCTGCGAGGAGGACTTACGTAGACGAAGTCGTAGAGGGAAAGAAAAATGTTGAGTGAATAGAGGTTTGAGAAGCACAAGAAATAAAACGCCTGCGGCAAAGCCAAGAGTTGAAGATGTAGCCTGCCAACCCTGCCTCTTGCACGAAATTGCCAAACATGGACCAAACAAGTATTCCATGTAATGTTGATCCATAAAGCTATAGAAGAACCCTCTCGCTGTATGTTGCCAAATTCCACCAACTAAAAATTAGGATGTTGCAGCAATGTACAAGGTGGAACTGGTGACTCCTTAAAAGATCCTGTTAATCGACGTTGAGAGTGCTTAACAGACACCAGACTTTAGAGAACTGAACATACAAGACATTGCACGTGAATTCGGATTGATATTGCTTCTGCCGGCATGAATTCTTTCCCCGCAAAACAAATTTTGTTTCGGAAGAAACAGATTGCATCTGACATACAAAACGGGAGAAGATCAGATACACCAACGTCAGTTTGAGCTGATTGAAGAGTCAAGTATTGATTAATCCAAAATATCAGCCATTCCTGAATGGTCCATTCACGATGATCATCAATTCGGAAGTTCAATAAACTGCAATAAGCCCTAGCAAATGTACAACGTAAGTATATCTATTAATTTTATCATGCTATATCAATTAATTTTATTCCTTATATCGTGATATCGTGATCATTAGGATCAACGTAAATTATTTGCTAGCCTTGAAATTGATTTGTAATCTTAAAAGGTGAAGATTTTTTTTTTAGATGGAAAAAAAAAAAAAGAAGATAGCAGTGGCTAGGAGAAATCCTTAAAGCTCATTTCAATTCATGGTGTATCTTTTTATTTTTTTGGGCCATGAACAAAACTTCTGCATCAACTACTGAAGATTTCATCCTTTTCCGAAATATGCCTTCAAATGCCAAGAAAATCGAAATTCGTGCCGACAAACATCCTGCAGCATGTAGAAAGTTTGTCGAGGAATTGCCAAGACTAAAAAAAAATGATGTGAAGAATGATATGCATAGTTGCTGTTAAAGCTGCAGCCATAAAAGGACAAACCTGCAATTTTTGCTTTCCTACCGTTTTAGTACATCCTTTTTTTCCAAATAATGATCCTCCAACAGAACCAATCAACCAAGCCATTACAGCACCTTAATGAATGCATGGATGCGGAATGCTACTTTAATTCCTATTCGGCATACGAACCTTTTGATTTGCGGACTATAGTAGGCATTGATAAGCATGCCATTGCCATCTAGGAAAGGGGAAAAAAGAACATCTATTTGGAATAACTCAAATAAATAAAGAAGGTTCACTCAAGCCTTTGCATTATTTGGAATCAGTTCAAGAAGCCAGAAAAATCCCCGCATACTCGGGGTGTAAGAGTCACTCCACACAGAATTTAGCTCCATCTTACGCGGTTGAATAAAACATGGTGGTGACTTTATAGATCAGACACAGCTGAAGCAGAATATTTTCGAAAGGGACCACACTCAACAACAAAATATACAGACGACATCCTTCAGTAACATAATAATACATGTTTCTTCCAGCCACCAAACCAACACATGCTGTGACTACATATCAGCAATCCGCTAAAAGAAAACCCGTCCTTCATCTGCTACCGCATCTTCTGCAATGTGGAGCGATGAAACTGCTTGTGCTGCAATAAGATCAGCAGAAAACCCATCAAACCCGCATCCTGCTTTCACATTCATTGGTTCATGCACATTCTTTTCAAAAGGTTCAAATGAGAAAGACCACTTGGCATTTTCAGCGCCACCCCAGCTGCATGCATCAGAGACCCAACCCATTCTTTCAACAGACCACACGCCGCCATCTAGTTGAGGAAAGCAGGCTCTTTTTCTGCCCAGGAAGAACCCAAGGTTACTATTGCAGTTCCAGGACTTGCATCCACCTTCATCCCTAATTTTACAGGAATCATCTGAGTCTTCACCGAGTAGAACATGCAGAGCAACAGCCTCAGCAATTGCAGCCCCCTCTTCATCAAGTCTCTGTTGTTCTTCTTTCTTTTTCTGTTTCTTTTTCTCCAGCTCAGATATGATGGCTGCAGAAGTAGCAAGTGCTTTTTCCAGGCGCCTCTTTTTCTTCTCAGCCTGTTTCAGACGATCCAGCTCATCTTTCACCTGCTTCTTTGCCTTCCTCACATGTTGCCCTTTATTACATGCCATGTTATCCATTATGTATATATGGCCTCTAACTACTAGGACTATTTTTTATTGTTTTTCGGTGCAAACTTCTATTCAGTAAACTATACTTAGAACTGTATACATTTCTCTAAATTACCTTTCTTCCCCTCTTTCCCTAACTATTAAGCTAAAAGATATCTGATTATGTGAAAAGTCAAATTAACAATTATAGGCTCCAACCACTACACCCACTCAGGTCTGCAGGAATACCTCATTTTGCGAACTATGCAGTCCCAAACAGAGACAACTGGAGATAATAGCAGCGAAAATTCATAAGAACTCACAGATCCATCACGCGGCCCCATTCTACCCAACTTCACACAACCCCTGCACCTAACCATCCTGCAAACACCAAAAGGACTTCAAAATTTTCAAGATATCTGGATTTCACTCCACACTGGTTCAAGCACACCCTTCCCAACTGCATTGCAAATAGAAACACAGAATATTTAATTCATCAAAATCTGAAAGTAAAACAAAATAAATTACATAAATTAGACAGAAAATGACAGCCCACAACAAACTAGTTGTCCATGGAAATTTGAACAAGATGTCAGAAGCATATGAAACACTGCAAATGATGGAATAAAATATCCCAACTAAAATGAGAATCCCCTTACAATTAGCCATTCAACATCAAGATTTATCCGTGAAAATGTAAAACTGAGTGTGCTTACCAAAGGAAAAAAACATCTTCACTTTCCATTCTTTATTTCAAATTTTCAATTACCTGAAATATCATTTTCACTTTTAAAGCTTTCATCCAATAGGATATGCGCTTCCTAAGAAAAATCACAATGTGTATTTTGCTTTCATTTTGAAACCCCGTAACCTTACAGACCATCAAAGGAAATGAAAAATAAACACACAAATACGCATTCAGAATTACATGTTTACAAAAATGCCACAAGTCTTATGGGCGAAATGCAGGGAACATCTAAATTCAATTCTTGTTTTGGAAATTGAAACCATTAAAGAAAACGTTTTCATGAAAATATTATCACTGAACTCAAGAAAACATAACTTTTGTCACAATATCTGTCTTAGTGAAAAAACAGAAAATAAGGAGACCAAATAGGCTCCAAGGCACAAAGCTCCAGGGAAAATGCTCAAATAGAAAGACAAATACCAAAGTCTAAGAATAACACAAACATGGACACATGGACGGGTGAAAGATATAAAATATTCAAAAGCTCATAACTATAACCCCAAATTGAAAGGAAAAAAAAATCACCCTGCAAATAATCATATGCTTAAGGTTTAAAGAAAAGATTCCGAAAGAAAATATTCATTACTTTTAGCATGGAGAAATCTTTTAATTGAATAGAAAATTAAACGGAAAAGAGAGCAAAAAGCAATCCCCAGGCTAAGTAAATGACAGGTGAAGGGAAAAAAAATGCGTGATATTCTTCTTTCTATGAAACAAATCCACAGTTTTCATCGTTATCAGCCCAAAATAAACAATTTAATTGCCTAAAAACATGTTGATACTCTTCTTTCTCTGAAATTGGAACAAATCCACAGTAACCCAGGAAAGGATCATAACAAGTCGGATTAAGTTTGTTCACTACTAAATAAGACAAATAACATAACATACATGTGGAAATGAAATAATTTAGCAAAACATGCTTTTTGCATACCGTAAACTGATTGGTTCAAAATTCTAGAAAGTGCGCCTTCGTGACTTCACTATCGCCCTCAAGTATCAACAGAACACCCACCAAATTTACACTCTTTGTTTATCTATAGCGAGATTTTTTTCGAATGTCCAAAGAAAACCAGAGGGCAGAAGAAATTATTTATTTTCCTACAATTCAACTAGCAACCACATGCAAGTTTAATCTCTCTAAATCCACCAATCCAAAAATAAGAACAACAAGAATACCAATTTCAATAAAGAAAATCAAATACACAGCGATATCAACCACAAGACCTACTCGACCTAGAATCCAAAACATCAAATTTTCTCCCAGTACATCAGCAATTCAGGTCCGGATCCAGATTCCCACAAGGGTTCAATACCCATTGCATGAAAAATTACAACAAAACCATCATCATATAAATAACAAAACAGATTAATTTCAATCAGAAAACGATAAATCGGACCTGCGGGAATGGCATAGAGGGAAAAGGGGTTGGACCTATCACAGTCCTGAACAAAAATCAAAGGAAACTCAATAAGGATGAAGATGGCAAAGAAAATCGAAGTGCGGGGATCTGAGGGCACCGCAGTTAGGGTTGAAAAAGCAAGTAAAAGTGGAGGCCAAAGAGAAAAAATGGCGAGCAGTTTAGAAGGAAGGAGAACGCGGGCAACAACAGAGAACCGATAACGTCACAGGCGGAAGTTGCAGAATTGGTGGTGGACACGTGTCAAGTTATGGCTTAAGGGAAGAGAGCTGCTTAGGTTTGCCTGTGTCATTTCCTCGTGTTCCCATTACGTGGCATGAAGTGGACAGATCTGACTTCAAGTGGGACCCATGTGTTAAATCATGGGCCTCATGGTGGCCGATCGATCGGGCACCTTTTTCGCGTATGGGGCTCCGGTTTGGTAGAATGGACGGTTGAGATTCTCTTTAAAACATTCATTGTGGATCCAAGAAACCAATGATCGGTTAAACCAGAAAAACGCGTTTACTGCTTGACTTTCAGTGGCTTTTGTCTTGCGCGGGAGATGAGCTTTGCTTTCAATAACAAACAGCATAATTAGTCTTTGGGAAAGTGGCATTAAAAACCTTAAAAATATATTTTATTGTAATTTGAATTTAAATAAATATAATATTATTTTGTAGGCCTTGAAGTCCTTATTGTCAATTTTTTTGAGACTAAAAGTAAGATTTTACTCTTTATTTAATTTGAATTTAGAATTTGTGGGAACTCTCAAAATAACAAAATAGACCATATACGATGTAATATCCATTATACATAAGACAATGTCCACGCATCTCAATAGAAAGTCCATGCATTTCAAGTATTTCACTAGCTTTGGCTTTAGCAAAAATGACTAGGCAGACCATGCATGACACAACATCTACTATGCATAATACGATATCCACGTGTGCTGAACAAAAAATTCATGCATTTTCAGCATTTCACTAGCCTAGGCTATAACAAAATGACATTAGGTAGATCATGCATGACACAACATCCAGTATGCACAAGACAATGTCCACCTATACTCAATAGAAAGTCTATACATTTCAATATTAAGAAAGACAATTACATCATATATGAATAATTTCATGTTGGTATTAGCCTAGGTATTAAAACAAGTACTCACATGAAATTTGACATAATATTTCAAGTCTAATATATATAAAAGTTAGCCACTATATTCAAAATATCTAACAGTTGCTTCTCTATATACAAACAAAAAATATTTGTGATTCCCACTTACCTAAAAAATATTATTTAAAAATGCTTTCATATACATAATTATAGTTGCTTGTGTACACTAAAGAAGCATAATGTAACCACTTCTCATGCTGGATTAGGATTCTTGCATGCCTTGCAATTATGTCTAGCCTTCCCACATCTTGAACAATGATAAATCTTTTTATCTTAAAAGACTCTATCCTCCTTATTCGTGGCCTCCCGAGAGGACGGCTAGTTAAAGACGATTGTAAGAAAAAAAGTTTGTGATATATTCTCACCTGAAAGTCCATGTGATTCCAATTTATTATTATGTTAGACTTAACAAAATACTGAAGTTAGGCAAATAATGCATAACACAATATTCACTATACACAATATAAGGTTCATTTATTCTCAACTAAAAGTCCATAAGATTCTGCTTTATTAATAGGTTAGGCTTGATAAAATACACAAGTAAACAAACAATGCACAGCACAATATCCACTATGTACAATATAAGGTTCATATATTCTCAACTAAAAGTTCGTACAATTCTACTTTATCAATAAGCTAGGCTTAACAAAATGCACAAATAGGTAAATAATGCTTAACACAATATCTACTATACACAATATAAGGTTCATTTATTTTTAACTAAAAGTTTATAAGATTCTACTTTATCAGTAGGCTAAGCTTAACAAAATGTACAAATAGGTAAATAATGCACAACACAATATCCACTACGTACAACATAAGGTTCATATATTCTCAACTAAAAGTCTATACGATTCTACTTTATCAGTAGGTTAGACTTGACAAAATGTACAAGTAAGCAAACAATGCACAACACAATATCCACTACGCCAACATAAGGTTCATATATTCTCAACTAAAAGTCCATACGATTCTACTTTATCAGTAGGCTAAGCTTACAAAATGTACAAATAGGCAAATAATGCATAACACAATATCCATTATACACAATAAAAGGTTCATTTATTCTCAACTAAAAGTCCATAAAATTCTACTTTATCAGTAGGCTAGGCTTGACAAAATGCGCAAGTAAGCAAACAATACACAATATAATATCCACCATGCACAACACAATCTTCATATATTCTAAACTGAAAGTCTATGTGTGTCTAGTTTATCAGTTGGTTAGGCTTAATAAAAAGTTTCTCAAGTTTATGAACAATAAAAAGTCTGTATATAACATGACAAAGTCCATTTATTAACAATACAATGTCCATCTATTTCACATGATTTGTATGATTAAACTGAACATTTGAAAAAATTTCTAAAGTTTATGAAGAACAAAAGGTCCGTATATAACACGAAAGTATCCATTTGCTAACAACACAATATCTATATATTTACAATATAAGGTTTGTCGATATGATACACATAAATATCCACACAAGTTAATTGCAAAGTTTGCACAATGTACACTCCATAAATAATAATATAAATTTTATAAACAACATCTACAACAGAACATTTATATCAGTTGTAGAAAAATATGTATTAGAAACAACAAAAGTCTATAAATGATAACTTGTTTTCATTAAATGAACGTGAATGTGTACATTATGATTAGATAAAATTGATATGGCTCAAACTCTCTCTATATCCTTTTTTGATAAAATAAAACTGATAATGGCAAATAAAACACTTGATCCATTATTTTCACACTATAACGGATCGTTTCAAGAAGCTGGTTGACATGAGAGGAATATAATTGGATGAATGCCTGATCGTCTTCTCCACACCCATCTGGATAAAAGTGGATCGCCCACTCATACCTGTTGAATGAAAAAGCTTCAAATAAGAAAAAAAAGGAAGAAAGAGGAAGAAGAAGAGAGGGAATAGACAGCATAGTGGGGAGAAAAATAAATTGGTTATTACATCAATGTTGAAAGAGGAAAAGAGAGAAGGAAGAGGAGGAAGAATAGGGGAAGAAGAAGAAATTTTCGTTCAACAGCTAGTTAGGGAAGAGATAAATTAGTCATTTTACCAGAAAACATAATTACAAATGAGGCCTTTAGGCCCTCAAAATAATTTTAAAATCTGTTAGGCTTTATCTATAAAATTCTTACTTTTTAGGGCCTTTAGTGTCATTTCTCTTTAGTCTTAAGTACTTGATATATATTTTTATCTATTTAAATCAAGTTGAATGAATTTTAATGTATTAATAATAAGAATTTGTTATAGAATAAATAATAAATGAAAGACATATATAACCTAATTAAATCAAGTATATAAGTTTTGGGAAAATTGCAAGATTAAGGGGCTAATTTGAAAATAATTTTAAATATAAAAAGATTATAATACTTTTTCTTTTCTTTTTTTTAAAAAATTAATTATTTGATTCCTATAATTTTGACTCAATTGTAACTTAATGTTTAAATTTTGATTCACTGTAACTCAATCTTTATAATTTTAACTATTTAAAATCTTGCTCCTTATACCTTCAAAATAAAATTCTAAAAATTAAAATTATGTTGACATTTAGGGACTAATTTTAAGTTACTAAAACTTTTAATTTGATAAAGATTATAAAGATTTAATATTTCTAATTTTATTTTATAAAATATAGAGACTAATATTTTAAATAGTTAAGAGTATTAGGACTGAGTTACAATGAATCAAAATTCAAAGATTAAGTTATAATTGAGTCAAAATCTTAAGGATTGAGCTATAACGAGTCAAAGTTCAAGAATTAAATTACAATTGAGTTAAAACTTCAAGAATCAAATGATTAATTTTTCTTTTTTTTTTAACTTGTCAACTAGAAAATAGTTTCTTATTAAATGTAAATGAGTATTTATTAATTAACAATTTACTACTTGTTAAAACATGATATAGACTTATCCCTTCTTATAACCAAGTTGTTTCAAATTCTTGAATTTGTCAATTAGCGAATGATTTTTTATTAAATGTAAATGGGTACTTGTTAATTAATAAATAGCTAACTTTGTTAAAACATGATCTACACTTTTCCCTTCCCATAACCAAGTTATTTCAAATTTTTAAGCTTGTCAATTAGCGAATAGCTTCTTGTTAAATGTGAATGGGTACTTGTTAATTAACAAATAGCTACTTGTTAAAAAGCCCCATGCACAAAGAAGTGAATGAGATGGAGAATGCTCTATCTTTCAAAGCAGGCCTAAGGAGGAAGCATCGCCACACCTCGACACTGACTAATTAGCTAAAAATTTGAGATAAAAATGATAATGATGAGGACGTTATGGATGCCAATTGTGGCATGAATGATGAAGGCAACTTTGATTCCTCTGGTGATGAAACCCATATCCTATCCACCATCCCCCTAAGTTAGTCCCTAAGACACAAGTTGATAATGAGGTTTTCATGGCCAATGATGATGGCCTGTCTATTGCTAAATCTATGATGCCTCAGAAAGCGTAGCCAATGGAGGTAACTTCAAGGCCTTCATTCAAGAATAAGCTTCTTGTAAGGGAGGAGGAACACCCAAAGAAGAGGATGCATCAAGCCATGAAATGATGATGTGATTATTGGCATTGTTGACGGTATTCTTTCAATATCCTTTTCCTCACAAATACTCGAAGTGCTCAATAAGAGAATGGGATTCACAGTGGTGATTAAGTTACTAGGAAGAATCATCAATTACAGGCAGTTAAAGCTGCAACTTCACTATATTTAGAAACCCATGGGTCACCTCTAGTTGACAGACTTGGATGAGGAATTTTTTTTGATTAAGTTTCAAAATTAGGCTAATTCTTAGAAAGTCCTACTCACTCGACCATGGATGATTTTTTGTCATTATTTAACAATTCAACCATGGACATCATCTTTTAAACCCCAAGAACATGTCATTAAACAAGCTATTGAGTAGGTTTATCTACCAAGGTTGGTAGCAAAGTACTACCATAAGAGAACTATATGCTCTATTGTTAGTATCTTTGGACCGGTTATTTAAATAGACTATAATACAGAATTAGGGGATAGAGAAAATTTTGTATGGCTTTCTATCATTATTGACCTTAGCAAGCCTCTCATGCTGATGATTCAAGTTGATGGTGAGGACATTTATGTTAAGTATGAAGGACTTCCTTTTATCTGCTACCACTATGGGAAATATAGTCATCTTGAAAATTATTGCCTAGGGAAAAAAAGTTGTTTCAATAGATAATTCATAAGCGATGAACAAACCAGCTCCAACAATAACTATTACCTATAAGGGACCAAGATATAATGGTTGGATGCACATGCCTATGTAACATCCTAAAATTTAACCTAAGATTAATTAAGTCAATCAAGGACAAATGAGTAATTTTTGAGGAATATTTAGAGATAAATAATTTTAGTTAGGGAGTTATTATTGGATTTAATTTTTATGTAACAATACGGCCCCCAGCCCCTTACACTAACAAATGCGGTACTGGCACATGTCCTCTCACAAGCCCACATGAAACTTTCCTCATGGTAGTACATGCGTTATTTCTTATCTCACTAAAAAGGTCTTTTAGAACTTTCTCAGGGATCGAGCCCCCAACCTCTCTTACCTTAGTGAAGTTGTGGCCAACCTTGGTACCATTAGGTAAGTTAACCTAAACCCCTAAACTCACATGATAAGGGGATATCTCTCTTTACTGGGCTTCAACTTTGTAATTTTAAGGACAAGCCCAAGCAGAGCTCTCCAGGGCTTTTAGTCAGATTGTTAAAGGAAATTGCAAGGGGTCTTTAAGATCAACAACCCTAACCTGTTGATGATAAGGAAATTGATATGTTGGTAGATGGAGTGGACTTTGGCATAACTTTTAAGCAGTGATTTATCACTTCTTTATGTCTATTACAACATGGAATTGTCAGGGAGCTTAAAAAAAGAGGTTCCCTTCACTTATATGATCTTTTGTTGTTAATTATAAACCTAACATTTTTGTTGTTATAGAGCCTATAATCTCTGGAGACAAGGTTGATAAAGCCATTTAACAAATTGGCTATCCTTACTCTTATAGAGTCAAGGCTATAGGCTTTTCTGGTGATATTTGGATTCTTTCAATAAATAAGGTGCAAATATGGGTGGTGACTAATCATTTTCAATTTGTGAACATGGAAGTTTTCTTTTCAGAAGATAGGATGAATTTCTTATTCACTATAATTTATGGGAGTCCATAAGCTTGATTTCATAAATTCCTTTAGTAGGACCTAATTGAAGTCACTCCAAGCCCAAACCTTACTTGGGTTTTGGTAAGAGATTTTAATGCCATATTATATAATAATGATAAAAAAAAGGGAAGCTAATTTAACAAAAGGTTACTCGCACTTTAAGTCTTTTATGCAACAGTTAGGCCTATTTGATTTAGGGTTTAACAAAAGGTTGGTTTAGATCACAAGCCTGTTATGATTCACTTAGGTGAAGTCCCCATCATCAAAAATAATGTTTAAATTACTTGCTTGTTGGGCCATACATTCGAAATAGCCTTAACTAGTCTAAAGCAATTAGGCTCTTGATTATAACATCATCCAAAACATCTAAAATTTTATAAAGGAGGCTATTATCTAGAACAATACTACTTTCGGTTAGATTGGCAAGAGAGAGAGGTGTGCGCTTGTAAGAATCTTGGGTATCCAAAGGAAACTCAAAAGCTTACCTTACTCTTCATCCCTTCTCGATCTAGATCTTTAATTAAGAAAGGAGGAAAAAATTTGCTTACAGGAGGAGTTACTCTGGATCTAGAAATCTTCAACAAACCAGGTTTGTTTAGGAGATAGAAATACCTTATTTTACCACACATGATCCCTCCTTTGACACTGTTGCAACCATATAACCCAATTCAAGTCTAATCAAGGAGTTTAGGTTGTGAACAAACAGTAGCTTTTTGAGATGGCTTAGGATTTCTTCAAGAATTTGTACATATTAGAGGATCCAACTTTCACACCCTTCATGGTTAGGATTCTTTAAATACTTTATTAAACAAGGAGGTCTCATTTGAGGAAGTTAAACAAGAAATCTTTAATATGAACCCACTTAAAGCCCTTGGTGCTAATGGATTCAATGCCTTCTTTTTCCAAAATCAATGGGAGGTTGTGGGGCAAAATGTTTTAAATTTTGTTAAAGAACTGTAACTTGGTAAACCAATTGACCTATGGGTAAACAAAACTTTGATAACACTTATTCCCAAATTCAATACACCTCATTACCTAAAGGAGTTTCGTCCTATAAGTCTCTACTCAATGGCATACAAGACTGTAACTAAGGTGCTAGCAAACAGAGTCAACAAACTTATGCCATCAATTGTTATGTTGCATCAAAATAGCTTTATGAAGGGCAGGAACATCATTGATAACATTATTATTTCCTAAGAGGTTATGCATTTAATGAGAAAGAGAATAAGCAAAACAAGCAGGATGGCAATTAAAGTCGATCTTGAGAAAGCTTTCGACAAACTACAATGGGACTTTATTGAGGATACCTTTTGAGATGTTAGATTGCCTAAACTAATAGTGTAGTTGATTAAGAACTGTATTTCTACTCTTTCAAAGAAAATTATCTGGAATGGTAAGCCTACTATTGCCTTCTCCCTTATGAGGGGAATTAGACAAGGGGACCCAAAGAAAATTATCTGGAATGGTAAGCCTACTATTGCCTTCTCCCTTATGAGGGGAATTAGACAAGGGGACCCTTTCTCCTCTTACATATTCGTCATTTATATAGAACACCTTTCACAAGCCATTGTGGCAGAAGTTAATAAAAGTAATTGGAAACCTATTAAATTGGGTCGTCAAGGGGTGCCTCTATCACACCTCTTTTTTACAGATAATCTAGTTCTCTTTAGGGAAACCTTGGATACTCAAGTTAAGACAATACATAAAGTCATGCAAGAATTTTGTATCTCCTTGGGATAAACAATCAATCACACCAAAACACAAATCTTTCTCCAAAAATGTCAATGCCACTACTTGTAAAACCATTTGTTATAAGATGGGCTTTTAAAATTTGACTCTCCTGGCAAGTATCTTGGGATACCCTTGATTAATGGAAGAGTAACAATAAGGACCTATGACTACACCCTTGAGAGAATTCACAAAAAATTGGAAGGGTGGAAAGTTAGAACTCTCACACTAGCTGGAAGTGTAAAATCTCCTTATTTAATCACAATTAACTATGAATCCAATGCAATCATGGGCTAAACCAACTAGATTGTCAAGTTCATAATTTTTCTTAGAAATAGGGTCTTAAGTTTTCATAACTCAAATTTACTTAAAGATGATTTAATAAACTTCAAATCAAAGTGAAATATTATTATAGAAGCCAAGATACTTTAGAGGAGTGAAAAAATTCAAAAATAAATAAAACATGAAAAACAAGGCAATGCACTGCGTCATATGCGCATACACTGCGGCTGTCTATTTTTTATGCTATGCACCACGACATTTTGCATAGATCAGACAGCAATTCTACTGTCATTTAATAGCAACTTGGGGCAATCTTAGACATACCTCATTTCTCTGTCCAACGTCCAAACTTTAAGAAAACTTTAAAAAAATGGGTGGGGAAGGAAATAGAAGAGGTTGGGAAACTTACCCTTGAGGTTGGGTAGCTTCAAAATGCCTCTAACGTTCTTGAAATTGAAGTCCTAACAGAGCTCTAAGTCTCCTCTTTCTCCTTCTCTCATTTTCTTTTTTTCCTCTATTTTTCACATCATTTTTGCTTCTTAATTCTATAGAAAATGTACCGTGAACTGTGGCACCTATCCCCACACTCCAAAACATATGGTACAAAGAAGTGAACTTCACATTTTGGTGGGTTGTGCGTCACAACATGTGGCACAGAGCCATTTCTCCTTATTTGTCTCACTTTTTCATGCTCGGGTGGTCCGATTTCACTTCGAACTCAATCTTAAGGCTAGAATTACAACCTAAAATATCCATTTACTCTTTATAACCACACACCACATAAATTTATTTAATTACCCTCATTTACTCAGCTAATTTTGGGTTAAATTTTTCTATATGTTACAAAAAGAATCACCTTGGCTAAATCAATCCTCACTACCATCCCATTCTACACAATGCAAGGTGCTAAGTTTCCTTCCACTTGCTGTTCAGCTATTGAGAAGCTCATTAGAAAATTTATTTGGGGACATTTGGATGAACAAAAAGGAATCAATCTTGTGAAGTGGAGTGAATTATGCCAGCTGTTATTACATGGTGGGTGTTGTCTTATGAATCTTGAAGCACAAAATAAAGCATTTCTCTCAAAGTTGGAGTTCAAAATTGTAGCTGAACTTGCATTGCTCTGGGTTTGTGTTCTGTGAGGTAAATATGGAATCAAAGGCCTGGCTCCCACCTTGAAGAGTAAATCATCGCCGTCTGCTCTCCAGGGGAATATTTTTTGGCAAGACACGATGATGCATGTCAAGTAGAATCCTGAAAATGGCAGAGACAAAATTTTAGAGTGATTTTTGGGTTGGTGACTCTGGCCCTTTAAAATTACTAGCTTATGCTGACATTGATGATAGAGTATAATTTATGCCCATATCGGATTGCATTGATGATAATGGAGAATGGAATTGGAATTTATTCCAGCACTTTTACCCTTGTCCATTGTTGATAAAATAAAAGAAGACTGTTATTGATGTTCACATGACTGACTCTCCTTATTACTGGCATCTAACCCCTCAAGGAAATTTTTCAGTCAAATCAGCCTACACAGCTTATCAATCTCTGAATTGGAATCACTCTGATGTGAAATGAAAGCATATTTGGAAGCTACCTATTGCCCAACATGTCCGAACGTTCATTTAGCTCATGCTTAAAGGAAAACTCCTCACTAATCAGGAGAGATTCAGAAGGAAAATGACACAGAATTAGAGTTAAAATGACCCAGAATTAGAGTTGTGCTCTTTGCAATAGTTTGAATGCCACTGAAAGCATCAACCATCTCCTCAAAAAGTGCCCTCTCCCGGCCAACGTCTGGAAGAAGATTCTACCACGAGATACTTACAGAGATTTCTCCAAGTCTACTATTGACATTCGGGTGCTTAGCATTATCAAATCTGCTCACCTAGATATCTCTCGGAAAATTGGAATTGTCATTGTTTGCTGGAAACTTTGGGAAGCTCAAAGCCTCCGAATCTTTACTCAAGCTACTATCTCGGAGGATGCACTTCTCGTAGACAAGGGCTACAGTCAACAACATAATTACTTTCTTTTATAAGTTCAAATCTCTAATGTAATTTTGCTTTCTTCGGTCGCTTGATGTACGGTTTTGATGGTTAATGGATTTCACCTTTCACTCAAAAATAAAAAAAATAAAATAATAAAATAATTCCTTATTGTTTCTTCTCACAACTAATTTCTTTTATATTTTTAAGCTTATTAATTGATGAATAATTTTTTATTAAATGTGAATAAGTGTTTATTAATTTATAAATAGTTACTTGTCAATTAGAAAAAAAACATGGATATATATTTCAGAACTTTTTTTGTCTTAATCGATATTAAATATTCTCAATAATCCGTAAATGATATTTTTTCTAAGTTTTTTTTCCAATAAAAGAGAAAGAAATTGTAATATTGAGCGGCTCTATTTCCGACAGTGATGTTGATAGTGCTAGGTATTGTCAGTGTATCCATGTTCCATTTTAAATTATTAATTAACATTAAGAATTCTGACAAGAAAAGGGATGAACATGCAAGATTGGTGGTATATTAACGTTTTAAAGTTCAGACAAATAATAACAACAGTCATCCTATAACTAAAGACAACGACAACCCTTGCTGTGTTTGTAAAAGTCCATTGAATAACATTTCTTATTATAATAAACAGTAAACTGTTGTTTAGCTGAAAGCAGATACCCAGCGGACTGTTTCAATTTCGAAGAGAAAATATCGGGAAGAGGATGTCTCCATTTTCCTTCCCTCCATTTTCCTCCATTTCTCTCCCATCACCTTTGGATTAAACTTTTTCAATGGTTTAGATTTAATTTTAAAAAAATTGTTATTTTAATTTTATATAAAATATATAAATAAAATATTATACTTTTAAATGATTTAGATTAAACTTTAATAATTTAAATTTATTTATACACCTTTTTATAAAATAAAATAATTTTATTAAAGCTTCAATCTGAACCGTTAAATTTTTGATCCAAAGGTGATGGGAGGGAAATGGAGACACCCTCTTCCCATAAAATAACGCAAACGGCATAGTAACTTTCTTTTATTTTTAAATCGCACTGTAAACGAACACCACTTGGATGCATCTGCATTTGGCCTATCAAATTATTATGTGCCTTTATCAAAGCCGACTGAAATTCCAACACTGATCAGTGATCACGCAGTAGTTTGATAAAAACAGGGATATCATGGCTGTTCATTCTTTTAGAGGCAGAAAACAACAAAAGAACGGAATTTCTGTTCAGTGAACAGTACAGGCGAAACAAAGGACATAATCTCTGTTCAATGAACAGTCGTAGCGGGCTTCGATGGGAAGATTTGAGATGAGTTGAGAATTTTACAATCGAGTCTCATTTGAATTGTTAAAAATTGCCTTTTGACTTTGTTGACATACAATACACAGCAGAGACTGCCGACCTATGCTTTTCTGAACGGTGACTAGTCCCTCAACTATTATCATGCGAAAGATGAATTATGACGAAGCAGTGCCTTGCCATCATCTCCTTGCCTTTGCTGTGGCTGCTCATCCCCATTTTGATTCTGGATTTCTGAACTACTTGATGGTTTAGCACCAGTAGTAATCAGATTCTTTAACCAAGTACCCTGAAACCTGGGGCTCCCTCCTCTGTTGGAATTGCTTGGGGAGTCTGGATCACTTCTGATATTGTTGGTGACACCTACGAGGAACCGGTATGCTACTTTACTAGCGGATACGATCTCTGTTTTGGCTTGCCGTAGCTGCAATATGTCACATCATTGAATTCTCTGATACTAGGGCTAATAAATACTAGGAATATCGTTTCAAATGCATGTCGCACACTAACCACGATAACAGGATCAAGGTAACCAAAAAAAAAAAAAAAGAGAGAGAAACTGGGCCCCATATGCCATAGCCAGTTTTAAGCATATGGACGATAATAATAAAACGTCCCCAACCTACAACAGCAATGAATGCATTTTTTCATGAAATATCACACACCTCAATGCTAATTTGCCAACGTCAGGGTTGAAAATACAAAGACTTATGTACAAGTAACATGTTTTATTGAATAAGTTGACATGCCAAACATCAGCAAAAGAGTGATTAAGATTAGTCTGAAATGAAATAAACATGACAAGCAAAAATGATCACGAATGCAGAAAAAGATCAAGAAAATTATTTCTCACCCGCATTGCTGTGCTTTCAGCCACCTCCATCGCAGTGTCCCCAGCATTGGCAAATCGATTCACCCAACCTGCCATTGAAGCCATAAGAACACAGGGGCAAAGCAATGTACAGAATCAACAATCACAGAGCAAAGCCATGCCAATATCCACTAAGCATGTAGACTTCAATGACAGTGGTAAATGACACATTATCACATTCTTATGCCCCTAATATCCACTAATTCTTAATTGCTTTGATAGCTTCAGACACAGGATAAGTTACTTCTGATGCAATTCAAAAACTTGATTCTAGTTTTGACAAAGCATATCTCCTCACCCTTCTCCTATTGCACTTGAAATAGTAGAAGGGGATGAAGAGAAGAAACGGGGAAAATAGGAAGAAGATGAGAGAGGAGAGAAAGAGAAACAGAAAATAGAGATAAGAGACGAAGGATCGAGAGAGAGAGATAGAGAGAGAGAGAGAATCTGAACAATATTTCTGGGATTTTCAATTATGCATACAACGACTTTCCTTTAAGATCCCCTTATATAGGCTCTTCTACTAAGTATCTTATGTAATCCTAACTACTAACCTCCTAACTAACTCACCAGATAATGTTTATTTATTCTTTTCATATCAGCACTCAGCTTGCAACTTCGTCTTCCTTAACTCAAGAAAATAGGAAGTTGTAGAGACCATGTCAACAGTATCATGTTATTTAATGATTCTATATGCAGTTAAAGTATAATAACAGCACAATACAGAGTTCTACAGTTTAAAGTTTAGCTTGGGCAAGAAAGTCTGCTATATCTCAAATTACGACATTAAAGAAAGACATCATACACAGAATTTATCAATGGAATAGGCTTTTTCTACCCAAGAAACTTAAAATGAAAAAGCTTTCCATAACACATATTTGCTGTCATGTGGACATGTAAGCACACCTCAGAAATTTAGTAGAACACCAACATTACAAGCATAAGTCATATATAACCAGTACCCTATATGATTGGATGTTTTACCTGGAAGTTTTGGCACCCCAAGATTTTCACAGAATTCATCACAAAAATGATTGCAGTTTTTGGATAACAGGTCATATGAACTTCCAGGCCACTCCCTGCTGAGTTCTCTTAATATTTGGTTTACCTTGAAAATTGAACAGTTTGTAATCCCAAGAACAATGGATTCACGATATGTATACATTGGATTCTTCTGTGAAGGGCAGCTGAAAACTCCAGTACCTTGCTCGCAAAAACCAAATGACCATTCTTCATCTCCATAAACCTGTAACAGTAGCAGAAACAACCCATGATATATCAGCACATGACAAAATCATAGGCCTACCACAATAATATAAAAATATTGCGCACTATGAATGAACAAGGAAGTTAAATTAAATTTTAAAATTTAAAAAATTGAGGATGCGCTCAAAAAATAGCAAGCAGACAATATTATGGGTGCCAAATTTTCAATCCTAGGCAAACCACAATATTAAACTGATGCTGAAGTTTTCCTTACATAAAAAGTGCCATATAAATGCTTTATATTTCTTGTCAGAGTGTATTAACGTTAAAAAATTAATTGGATACTAAACGTACTAATCAAATTCTTCATAACTTGAAATTCAGTATCAATGAGCAAGAATTTATAATTACATGTATAATAATAACAGCAATAAATCACAAACAAAACAATAACAAAAACAATCAATATCAATATCATTGATGTAAAATATAAATTCTATAAGAAACTGCACTATTAACAAATTGTGAAGACTTCGACACATTTTCAGAGTCCACGAAATGCACAAGTGGCTATCTAGTTATATCATAAATATATATATATACATATATGCATGCATCATGCGTGTATGTATGTATCTTGGGCTTTGTATTCAATGTAAACAACTTCCACAACGCATATATGGAATTGTCAGATCACCAGAAAAATATTCTAAGAAGCACCTGATAAAATTTTGGTTCACAAGACTATGGTCACATTAAACAGCTTAGTGGGTTTCATAATTCCCATGGTCCATAAACATGTCTGGTAACCCCTCTTTGCCATGATTCCCTTTTTCTACATGCATTTTAAATTTATGCACTTTTAAACACTTATTACTAAATTTTTTAATAGAATCTTGAGTTTGGTCATTCATCAATTCCAAATTCCAATGCAGAAAATGAGACAAATGCATTTTCATTATTAACAGCAAAGTATATCAGTGTGAAGGTAAAAAGACAATATTTGGATTACTATAAATCAACACACATGCAATATTCCCTGGTCCAACTAAACCTCCCTGCTTATGACAAGTCAACCAGAAAAATACTTCAGCCATCAACCAGAAGGCTAGACCAATTGATGGTAATGTACTAAAGGAACCAATGATACGGTAGCAAACGTCATTCAGATACATTATTGATGAATTTTTGCTATTCTGTTCCCAATCTCGCAACAATTCAATCCTACAAGAGCTATGTCCTCCACATTACCTGCTATATCTTTCATAACATCGTGCAAAGATCCACTCAGAATAGCGAAAATCACTTGAATATCGTATTGTCACCTTTTGCTAACCACAAAGCTCCTAAGTGCCCCTACCATATAAGCAACAACTGAAAATACGGCCACTAACAAGGGATTGAAACTAAAAAAAGGCTCAAATTATCAATACAGTCGCACAATGGACATCTACACACAACTCATCCATGAACATTTGTAATTGCTTGCATCTAAATCAAAGAATTAAGAATGCTACAGAACAACAAACGCAAATCCCCACTAGCGCAAAAGGATTAACTCAAGAAACCTCTCCAAAACCCTAGATCGAATTCACAGTCACGATTCTCAAACAATAACAACGTAGCAAATAAATACAGCTATTCATACTATATATAACTCTTATACAACCAAAAGAAATGAAGGGCACCTGAACAGCGCTGTGGAATATACCACCAAGACCAATCCCGTCCTTGAAGATCTTGTTGATCTGAACGATGGTGTTGTTTGTCTTCTCCGATCCACTATTTGTCACATCATATACATGCAGAACCACTTCCGTCATCTTCACCAAGAGCCCCTACTTCAGCAGCTTAAACTCTTTGTCCCTCTAAACCCTCCCCATCCCCCTCCCTTCCACCAACAAAAACAAAGAAAGAGAAAATGAATCCAATTGAAGGAACAGCAAATCCCGCCCTTCGCCACCACCTTTCTTGTTCTCGTCCAGAAAACGTCGATTCTTTCCCCCAGAGATTTGGAGTGAGATTAAACCTGTTATTGCAAATCTGCTCGTCCAAATCGTCTCTAGCGTTCCGGAAGGAAAATATTTATGGATCGAATTTGTATTTGAAAATGAGGGAGAGAATTGGCACATAAAAGAGAGAGACACGAGCGAGAGGGGGACGGGTCGGACCGAAACTGTGATGTGATGTGAGTTGAATTGAAATGGACAGAAGGCGAAGATGAAATTACGTGGATACCCTTGGAGAAAGCTGAAATAACGAGAATGTGCGTTGATTTGCAGCTGTCTTCCATGATGGGGAAGGACTTTGGGGAGTGACGCAAGAGAGTCCAAGATAGAGCGAGGGTCCGACATCGTGCTTTCATTATTAAAAAGTACTCAACGGTTGGCATAAAAATAACATGAGCAGCCGCTAATCGTGGTTCTCTTTTCCCCCTCATGGCAGAAAAGGCGCGCCTTGTGGATTTAAAAAATGACATCTAATCATCATAAGGGCTGTCAAAAGCAATATTAATATTTTAAAAAAGGGTTTATTAATATATATATATATATATATATATATCCATATAAAATTAATATTATAACAATTTGTTTTAAATTCAGTAAAAATGATTTGGAGTTATCAATAAAAGTTTGTTTAACTGATAAGTATTTAATCTATAACTTATAAAATTATAAGATTAAATTTAACTGTTATTATAAAAACATTTTTAATAAATAATATGTAAGTATTTATGTAAATATTTTTTAAATATGAAAATATGCAATGTTGTAGCTACATTTGGGCCATTATATTGTCTAGGGCCTCACATAAATTACAGCCTCCATTCCCTCAGTTAACATTTTTAACTGAATCTCACCCTCCAATAAAATAGTTACTTATTTTTAAACTAATCTTATTTTTTTATATTTATTTCTATTAAATACCCTACAACAAATATAAAGTCACTATCAATAGGGGTCCTTTTGAAAAACAGGCAATAATTACACCTGAAAAGATTAAAAATACTTTACATTTTTAAACATACAACTCTTTAAAAATATTTTAAATGGATGTAGTAGTATTGTTTGCTCCCAAAAAAGAAGTTATAGTGTTGAATTTCATTTTGTAAAGCATGTAATAGTATAAAATTTAAAGATAAATTATAGGAAAAATGACTTTATATTCACAAAATAACAATTAAAATATATGCATGGCATAAATTTAATGAAAAGTGAATGATAAATATATATAAAGATATTTTATTTTTAAATTTTTTTGCCATTAAATATCAGTGATGATGTCAATAACAACTGCCATCAATTAAATAAGTTTTTAAATTTAAAATTATCCAAATTTTATCAAAGGTAAACCATATTACAATATAAATTAAATGAATTAAGTCTATTCAAACTCGCAATATAAAAAATAATAGAAAAATTTATGAGTGATATACTGATATTATAATATTACATGATGTTAGGCCACTGTAGTAATCTCATTTTAGGCCTCAAAACTTGTAGATACAACTTTAGAGGCATATTCTAACTTTAATAAGTTATCAGGACTGAACTTATATAAGCTTTTGCTTATAAAAAAATTGATTTTTAGTTTTTTAATTAATTTTATTGATAATGTCTTAAATTTTGTTTCTTTTCTTTTTTTTTCAAAGAGAGTCAAATTCTTTGTTTCACGTAAAAATTTTATTAATAAATAAGGAAGAAGTGTTGAACCTAATGACTTTCAAGTTTCAACATCTATCTTACCAAAAACTCATGCAAGAAAATGATTGTTAATCCACAACTTTTTGGGCGTATCGATTAGTTTCTAGAAATGATATAGACTATGGCTAATTAATAATTTATTTATATACAAAATAATTTAAAAATTACATAAACAATATGACTTACATCAATTTATTCGCTATATTCCTTCTTATCTTTATTATAAGGTATTTTTTAAAAAAATTCTTTGATCCTTCATATAAGTCATGTAATGGGGGTATTAATTACTTTTTTTAAAATTACCTATAGTTAAATTCATTAACTATAAGATAGAATGTAGTGCGAATTTGAACAAAAAAAAGATTAAAAAATATGGGTGTAACATCCCAATTTTTAGGTTACAAATTAACTATTTAAATTCATGTGTAATTGAGGATTTAATTGAAAAAAATGCATTTTGAGGATTTATGTTGATTGAGGTTTATGGATGTAAATTAATTATTTAGACTCTTACTTATAAATTAAATTGGTTCTAAGAACATGCATTAGGTTTATTTAAAGTTCAAAATAGGTATTTGGCTCGTGTGGACCCAAATTTATTGAGCTTTAGTGAGATTTTCTAGCACTATATTATGTAACATGGCATGTGCACGTATGATGTGGTATACGACATGTTTTTAGCACTTATTGTTTTAGCTTAAAAATTAGATAGAAGGTGTGTTGGGTGAGGTTAAGTGTAAAAATCTATTATTCTACTAAGATTTGGTTAAGAGCCATTATTGTAGATAGATTTGAGCTTAAAAAACCCTAAAGTAATCATCCTAACCTCTTCTTTAACCTTCTCTCTTCTTTTTTAAAGTAGATATCTTCATGGGTGTTGTTAGGTTTCTTTTTTTATGCTCTAACAGCCCTTGGGCTTGAATTTTATGGGTGTCATAAGGTTAAACAAGTACAATTTAATTTGTTTTAATGTTGTTTGTGGTGATAGGAGTGATAAATCTAAAACCTTAGATCTTATCGAGTGATTTTAGTGATGATCAGGGTATGTAAAGGCTGATAAGTTATTAAAGAGTATAATGATGATGATTTCAAGTGTGTTTAAGGGTTTAAATGAGTGTAGTAGCTTGATGTTAATAATTTTAACCCCAAGAGTATGGTTTGATTAGTGTGTAGATATTTTGATTAGTGTTAATTAACACTTTATTAACTATAATTACTATTATATTGTATAAGAATTGTTTGAAGAGCTTTAATGGCAAGGAGTGAAGGTAGTCACTATTAATTCGTGATTGTGAATGTATTGTGATTGGCTATATGTGTTTTATATTATTAGTAAGCAAGTTATGTTTGAAAAAAAAATTGTCAAGTGAGATGAATTATATATGCATATATTATGTTTGGCATTAAAATTTGTTTAGAAGTACAAAAATTGTTTAGCTGTATTCTTGTCCAGATTGTTTGGAAATAAATTTCTACCAATTATTTTAAAATTTTGAAAGGTCAAAGGTTTACCCCTTAACACAACTTGCTTTCAAAGTTAATCTCAAGCTTGAATGATGCACAAAACAATTAATATACAATTAATCATATCAATTACCATTGATGACATCATAAATATACTTACAATTTTGTGCTTCAATGCTTTAACCACTCTAAATCACAACCTCTCGTCTTTGCTCACTACCATTAGGTGTATTAACTTTCATTAGCTCAAACTAACTTTATTAAACTCATCTACAATCATTAATAGCTTCCAACAAACTCATGATCAACATTTCAATATCCAAATTCATCCATAAATGAGGACCTAAACAAATGGATGCCATCAATCATCAATCGTCAAATGTGGGTATAAATAACTTAAAAAACTTCCATCAACTACACATATCAAATTCTAACTCAAAAACTAAATAGAGAGGAAAGGAAGGAATGATGGAGCTTAGGAAACTTACTAAATATGATTTAAAGTTCCAAAATGCTCTTGAATGGTTGAGGAATTAAGCCCTGTCATAGAATGTTGGATTGGGAGGCACAGCAAAAAAAAACTAAAATTTAAAACTCCAATTATAGTCACAGAATAATCAAACTTATTTAAGTTAAGATAGATAGAAGAGTAATCTTTTATTTTGAACTTCTCACTTGTTGTCTTCAAGTATTTGGATCTTAAGAACTATTTATGTAGGTCTGTTCCCTCTATTGGTATCCACACAAATAATGCGCTAGCGCTATCCGTATCTAATGTCCGTTTGTTCATCAATCAAACACTTCTTTTGTTTTCTAGCATATTTTTGTGGCTCTCAAAGTTTTATCGTCAATAGACTCACTTAAGAACTTGTCCCCTATCTATCTTATATAGATTAGGGTTTTTATCTTCTCTTATGAGCCCATAAAAAATTAATTAAATGTATCTCATAAATTTAATATATGATATCATATATAATTTAAATTTATCTCACAAATCTAAATTATAGTACTAATATGATATTATATCATGTTAGTTATTAAATTAAATTTTTCATATAAAACTAAATTTAAAACTAACATAATAATATAATATATCAAATATACATCTTATATATATTTCAAATATATATATATATATATTACATTTTAAATTTTATATATCACATATATATACACAAATATTTATTAGATAAATATTCAAATGCCCATACAAGCACATGTATATTTATATAAAATTCGTTCACTCTAGATAAATCTAACATTATATTTATTGAATTTGAACACATTCTAAATTCAATACACTTGAACATTATAGCACAAGTTGAGTTATTTTTGTGTGCGATCTTGTAGGCCCATATGAAGTTGACAGTAGGCTAATAATACTACTAGTTCATAAGTCACAAGTGGCTTTTAGTAAGATATTGCGAGTACCCAATTCATGTAGGGATTGATGATCCAATGTAACCTATTATATCTCTTTTGTCACGTAATATTTCAATCAAGTACGAGACATGAAATTGTCATTCTCCTCTGTTTGACTATTACTTTCTCAATCTTTGAGTAGACTAACTATAATAATGGAAAAATCCTTTCCATTATATCATACATTTTCTAAATTTCACTCATTGAGAAGCCCAATAATATCTTTCAATTAATGTAAGGGCAAATTTCCTTTTAATCACTCATACTCCTCTATATAAATATGATTAAACTTAATCATAGCCTTTATGATCACTTGGTTAAAGGTGACTTTTAATTAGGTCAAAGTTCAGTGGTCATCATGTAAAAATTCATGATAATCTCAAGTCAAAAGACTTAATGACATAGTTACATATGAGATAAGCTTATGACTTTTACCACACAGCTCTCTTATAGCAGGTTGATCCAACACCTAGAATCCTTTCAAGTGTTTGCGAATTTTATTTATATCTCTATAATTAATTAAATTCATGCTAGTCATGTTTTGTCTATAACCCTTCATAAATGATCGATCAGGAATATTTAAAACAATTATTATAGTTTGTTCAAGTATACAATCATCATAGTAAATATGCAATTAATATGATAATAAAAGAGAAATATTAAATAATAATATTCATAATACAATGATTAGTCCTGTGGCAAAATTTATAACAAAGAAAATCATGCCTTTCTCAAACTCCCAATTTCTCCTTTGTTTTTTTGCATATGTTGCCGCATGCATCACAAAGGATGGATTTCCCTCATAGCATTTGGTGCAAAATTTTTCAGAATTGACCTTGTTAAGTCTTTAACTTCTAAAATGGTCCCATTAGACCTTTTTACCCTTTAAATTTTTGGACAATTTAACCCATTGGGAGCCATGCTCCACTTTTAATTACCTTTTTTACCATTTTATTGGATTTAAATACTTGTTTTTAATGGGATCCCATGAGGTACACTTTATTTATTTTATATTTCTATTGGTAGTTATTTATTTGAGTTATTTACTTCTTTATTTACCATGGTAATTTTATTTTATTATGTTTAATCTTCTTATCATGGTAGTCCAATTTAAAAAATGTTTTATTTGTAAGAAAGCTCCTTCTACCATGGTGCTTTTATAAAAATGATTTTGACTTTCAGTTATGGGAAAATGAAAATTAAAGATTCTCTAAGAACATTAATTCCAATTAAGGACTATAATACTTTGAAATCCCAATTATGGTCTTTAATTGGGATAACAATATAGTTTGTGAGGTGAGATTCACTAACATCACTTGAGGATTTACTAACCTAACTTGAGAAAATTGTTAATATATATTTAAAAAATATGAAACCTTACTTAAAAATTGATTATTTAACAAAAAATGTTACTTAGGAACTCACTAACCTGACTTAAAAAAATTTTCAATGTATACTTTGAAAACATAAAACTCCACTTAGAAATCAATTGTTTAACAAAAAGTGCCACTTGAGAATTCACTAACCAGACTTGAAAAATTTTTTAACGTATATTGTGAGAAAATAAAACCCCACTTGAGAATCGATTAAATAACAAAAAGTGACTTGTCCAGATTGGGGTTTTTTGTTAAACAATTAATTTTCAAATGGTGTTTCATGTTTTCACAATATATGTTAAAAAAAATTTTAAATCGGTTGGTGAATTCTCAAGTGGCACTTTTTATTAAACAATCAATTTCTGAGTGAGGTTTTATACTTTCACGATATACATTAGAAATTTTCTCGAGTTAGGTTAGTGAATTCTCAAATGATGTCAGTGAATCCCATCACAAACTATATTTTTTATCCCAATTAAGGACCATAATTGGGATTTCAAAATGTTACGGTCCTTAATTAAAATTAATGTTCTTAGAGAGTTCTTAATTGTCATTTTCTCTTTAGTTATCATGGTAACCCCTTTTTCTACCATAATAAGGCTTCAAAATATTATCTAAATTTTACTCTTTATGTATGGTAGACTCTTTTCTACCATAGTATGTATTTAATAGATAAAGTTGTTTGGGAAATTACATGTATTGTGAAAAATAGTTGTGAATTTTAAAGTGCTATAATGGGTCGAATCGAAAATTTATTCAATTTTCAAACAAAGCTGATGACTTAATCTAGTGATAGATCTAAGACACTGGGCTAATAGGGGCAATTAATTTAATATTAGTTAGGATTATTGATTTGATTTGGATCACATTTCATTTGGTTCGCAAAATAGAGATGAGTGGGGGCATGGTGCAAAATCTAGAGAAAATTTCATTACATGCCCTTGAAGGTAATATAATTTTAATTGAGGTCCTAAAAAATTATGAAATTTCACTGCAAGCTTGAAGAACTGAAATGAAATTATCTCGTTATTTTAGTTATGTTACTTATGAAAGCTCAAACCCAACTTGTTATTTTAATAATGTTACTTGTAAAAAAACATAACTTGACTTATTATTCTAGCAATTTTACTTGGAAAAAATGTAACTTGACTTATTATTTCAACAACTTTAGTTATAATTGAAGGGCATTTTGGTCATTTAACTAAAAAAATTTATTTCATTTTAGTTCTCTAGGCTTGTAGTGAAATTTTAAAATTTTTTGGGTCTTAATTGAAATTGTGTTACATCTAAATGCCTTTAATAAAATTCTCCCCAAAATCTAACACATATATCCATATAATTCTTTTTAATTTGAGAGGGACATTAACCTAGGCTTGCCCTTGAGTTAATCATTTTTTTTATTTTGGTGAGGTAGTTAATAAGGACTAAAGAGTATATTCTATCAAAAAAATCCATTTAATATATGTTCATATTGAAAAAAATCAACATCTGTATAAGGAAAAATATCATTCAAGGATCATGGAAGCAATTTAATAGTAAACAATGATCAAAAGATTTTGAAATATAATTACAAGATTAGGGGACTAACTTGACAATAATTTTAGATGGGAAAAACTATAATACCCTTACTTTTATTTTTGTTTTAAACTTGCCAACTAGTATATAGTTTCTTAGTAAATGTGAATGAATAATTGTTATTTAATAAATGAATACCTATTGAAATATGATTTATATTTATCCCTTCTTACAATCAATTCTTTCAAATTTTTGAACTTGTCATTTAATGAATAGCTTCTTGTTAAATGCAAATGAATGGTTGTTAATTAACAAATGGCTACTTATTAAAACATAACCTACATTTGTCCCTTCTCACAACTAAGTTCTTTCAAATTATTAAACTTGTTAATTAGCAAATAATTTTTTGTTAAATATGAATGGATACTTGTTAATTAACAAATAGTTACTTGTTAAAATATGATTTACAATTACCCTTTTATACAATCAAATTCTTTCATATTCGTGAACTTGTCAATTAGTGCATGGTTTCTTGTTAAATGTGAATGAATATTTGCTAATTTATGAGTGACTACTCATCAATTAAAAATAAAAAGACAGGCACATTATAGCCTTTTTTCATATAAAATTATTTTTAAATCACTCTTTCAATCTTGTAGTGATATTAAAATTTTTTTTAAATTTTGATTGATATTAAATACCATCACCGCTTCTTGAATGATATTTTTCCTATGTATAATCTCCCGAAGTAGCACTTTTATCCCCCCAAACAAGTCGTTTTTAATAATATAAAAAAATGACAGAAGCCAAAATAAAAAAATAAAAAAGTCACAATTCATGAAGTTTATCTTGATGTATTTATTTTTTTAAAAAAGGATCAAATCATGCCTACCAATTTAAAAATAATAATTTATTCTGAAAAAATTGGAATATATATTTAAAAATAATGATTCAAATTTGAATGCCGAACGCCGATATGAACGCCAAAGAAGTTGGGGTAGCCAATACTTGCACTTCATGTCTCTTGTCTCTGAAGAATCTCCTCTTTATATTCAGGCGGTCCTTCTTCTGCTCTTCAAAAAGAATTCTGGTATTAAAGAGGCTTGGACCTTTAGCCAAGCATGAGTTTTTAAGTCAGAAGATTTTCACACAATCCTGAATTACATCTCTAATGATAAATTCAGAAATGTAAGAAAGAGAGTGATTGCAGTTTCAAACGGCCCATTTTTACGTCGAATTAGATTGCAAACAAAATATTAATAGCCAAAATAATCTTTGAAGCATTGGATGTCAATTTTATTTTTTTTTTGGATTAAAGGACAAGTTTTTTTTAAAACTTTTTCTTCAAAAGCGTTGGGTTTATATTTTAAATCTTTTGATGCAACATTTAAGCCTTAAAACATTCAAAAAAGAGTGTCTTTTCCCCAAATCCTCCACCGGTTGACCATTAAAACTTAAATTTGACTGTTAATAGGAAAGTTTGACCACACATGGCATGCTGTGTTGGACAATTTATTAATAAAAAGTAATCAAAACTAAACCTACTTTGTTCGTCCCGATCAGTCCAAGACGCAGTTTCCTCTTCCTCTTTGGCCTTCATCGCTAGCTTCCACGTCCATCATTACCCACTTCCATCACCAACACCAACATCAAGTGAGATTAAGTTATCAACTTGGCAATGCTAGCTCCTTCTCTACATTGGGTTCTCACAGGAACCATACAGGAGAAATTGCAAGAAACCTTTCCCATTTTCTTGTGCCAAAAAAATTACAGGAACTATAGCTGAGAGTAATGGATTCTCGTCGGAAAAGCTTGATTAGCCCTGAATGTGTTCCGATGGAGGAGAGATGATGAATTGATAAAGGCTTGAGTGCTTGATTCCTGTGGTTGGTGTGATGATAAGGAAGAGACGGCGAACTGATGAGGACGGTAATGACATCAAACTACCATCTTCAACCTCCTTGACCTCGACCTATGATAAACAAAAAGCTCCCTGGGAGAAGATGCAATTTCGACCATGGATCTAGATTATTTTGAAATTAGTGAGAAAATTTGTTTTTAATATGCAAAGCTAGAAAAGTTGTTCAAGTTTTCATGGCATTTTCTAGGAAAAAAAATCTATAAATGTTCTTGTTCTTGTTCATTTTGAATCTGGAAATGTTCTTTCTTGTTCTTGTTCTTCATTTTGAATCGACAAACGAATCCATCGTAAATCAAGCAAGCGTGGCTCTAACAAAAATGGGTTTAATCAATTGTGGGAGCTCTCTTTGCCTTTGGTTTTTGTCAAAGGTAGTATCAGGATTTTGAAAAGTGATCTAAACACTGACGGAGTTTTTATTTGGGTAAAGGTTTATTTTTACCTTTAAAATATTTGGGCAGGAGTACTCAGTGGCCTAAAGTGCTTGTTGTAGCCAAATTGCCCTTTAAGTAATTAAAACAAAGCAATTTTGCCCCCAACGTTAAATCTTCATAAACGTTTGTTAATCAAGGTTAATAGAGACCCAGTTTCTGAAACACGTGGTAGTGACTTGGTTTGATAAATGCTTATGTGATCAATATGAAATACTAGCATAAAGAAGCTTGAGATGTGTGAGGTTCTTGCTTTAAAGCACTAGCGCAAAGGGAGCACCTTTTCCAGTTGAGTTATCGACAAGTTAATGATCCATGTTCGAGCCCTCCTCCTTGTTGTCAAGACAAGAATGCAAATTAGAAGTTTCATAAGGATTCAGCTCCGATGAGCACCGATGATAGAAGGAGGCTATCCCATGGGGAAAATAGATAAAGATTGTCGCTGATAGCAAAAGAACAAGCATAGCCGAAAAGAGAATAGCTCTTCAAAATGTTCAAATTGAGAGCAAGCGCGTAGCATCGACAACTCAGCGCCTCCTTCGTTTCATCAGAAGGTTTTCTATCCCTGCGCTATAAAACCCAGATCCATCAAATTCTTTTAAGTTTGCTTCAGAACTTGTTGATTTTGATGAACTTGGGGCTTCCTTCAATATTTAAACCTCGAACCAGCATGAATTATCGAGTTTCATAACATCCTCTACTTCCATTTAATGGTGGCTACCAAGAAAATAAAAAATGGGTTGTTTTTGCCCTTTGAGATGGCAATGGGGTGTGAGTTTTCGATTACTTGTGGATTTGCTTTGACATGTTCATCACTAGTTTTTCAACCCTGTTTTTTGGGTTTACAGAGTCCCTTCGATTATCATGATCTATCCTCCAAGATTATCTTAATCTCCGTTTCCCCTAAGTACTTGAATGACGTGGATTACTACGAAGGCTTGCTGAACCAATTATTCGATGCTATTGAGTTGAATTACAAAGTGTGGTGCTTATGGTTCGCTCCACTGCATGGGTGGGGACATAAAGTCACTGGCCAGTTTAGGAATTTAGCATATCATTGTTCAATATGAGACTGGACATAGTGCTAAGCGTGGCGCGGACGATTTTCTAAAGAGTCCATTCAATTAAGCTTCGATGTGTTGGAATGTTTGGATTTATGGTTTTGTAACTATTGCTTCCAATGTATATAAATATAATGGATTTATGAATTTGGCTTTGCATAAAGGCAAATGATGCAAATAGAAAAGGTTTGGCTTAAAGGGTTAGGGATGGAAGGAGTTGGGAATTGGTGGAAGGAGGCTTGTTGCCTAAACTCATATGCATAGGAGAGAGGAAGATGGAAGAAAGACTGAAAGAATCGGATCAGATACACTTGGCTTGATATGTTGGCAAAAATTAGTCAAATAACAGTCAACGTCATGCAAGTTAACCCCAGGAACAAAATTGTTACATTTTAATTACTTGAAGGGCAATATTGTTACCAAAAGGACTTTAAACTATAAGGTGCTCCTCCTCAAATAATTTAAGGGCAAAAATAAACCTTCACCTTTTTAAATTTGGACATCCTCAATATTCAATTTCAATTCATAACTTCTGCAAAAAGTAGCAGGGTTGTTGCCTAAAGTTGGATGAATTTTCTTCTTCGTTGTTACTAGAATGTTGACAGCAAAGGTTTGTGGGTGGAGGAGAATGGTCGCTGGTGGGTGAAGTGAGAGATGAAGCACATAGTGTGGAGGAAGAAGGATGAGAGATGGGTACACGTGGATAACACCTATCATCCTTTGGTCCAATTTCTTTTCTTTTCTTTTCTTTTGTTTTTTTTTTGGGTCAAATTTCATTTTAACAGTCAAACTTGAGTTTTGATGGTCAACAAACGGCAGATTTAATGATAGGGTGAAAAAACACTCTTTTTGAAAGTTTCAAGACAAAAACGCTCCATAAAAAAATTTAGGATACCTAACATCTTTGAAGAAAAACTTCCAAAGCAAATTTGTCCTTTAACCCCTTCTTTTATACCAAGTTCACTTTAGGGAATTCTCATTTTACAATGCATGTTGCACAAAACACAGGTATTATTTGCCATACTTGTTTGATGAGTGTCAACTCTAAGATGACTCTTACTCTCTTCCAATAAGTGGCCCATTTTTGGGACAGATTATGGAATTCTTTCTGAGGTTTAGCTGCTTGAGTATTTTGCTCAGTAAAGAAGCTGGCAAGACTTGTATTTCAAGTTTCAACAACTTAATCAGGACACTGCAAAAAGAATAATATCTACAAGACTAGACGCAAAACTAGCAGAAACATACCAACAGCAACACATACATTATGAAATTTGTTTTTGATGTCAAAGCAAATATCAGATTGCTGAGAGCTTTACGCATTCTGGAAACATAACTCGTTAACTTGATGAGTATTTCAGAGTACATGCCCCGTCAATAAACAAGCATGCATTGACTTTGAAGCAAGATATAAAATGGGAAACAGGGGATGAAAAAAATCAAACATGAATACCAAAAAATGACGGGAAAAAAACGGGCTTCTCAGTCTGGAATCTATTGAGCATATGCAAAATGAGAAGAGAAAGAGGGAAAAGGAAAGCATAACAACCACTAGTAGTCCTTACTCCTTAGGCTTCTTTAATGGTACTTAAGATCACGCCAATGAGTTTAGTTTATTTATCATCCCCAGATGTATTGAGGTTCACCCAAGGCTTACCAGTAACATACTTTTTTTTTTTTCCAGGTAAAAGGAGGAACATGTGTTAGTAAAAGATCGTCTATAGCATTCTATTTTAAAATTTAACTACATAGCAGGTACATGTATCATAAATAATACACTTGTAAGCGCATCAGTCAGAACCTATACCTCATCACATCTTTTACAACTTCAGCTCTACAATAGAAAACAGCTGTGTAGTATAAACAAGCAAGTGAAAATTTGAAGCATCTCTTTAGGGCCATACAATAAATAGAGAAAAAGATATCGTGACTTTGTTAAGAAACTAATACATGATATATGACATCTTGGTAATTATAATCTTGATGAGAGGACAAGAATCAAGAGAAAAAGTCTGAGCAATGGTTCAAACTAATACCTCTTCATCTCCTTGTGAAATTTCTACAAGATCAAGCGGCAATTGCGCGGCAAGCAAATGCACGTATCTCTATCTGCCTTCGTTGTTCATTAGTTGGGAAAAAACTTCACTAGTACTTATATCTGAATTACAATTATCATGATATCTCAATGTTCTTATGTTGTCAGAAGGAGTTCCAGTGATAACAGTAGCTGTTGAGTTGGCCGTTGGTTCCCTTTGTTGGCCACTTTCTTGGATCTGAAGTATGTATTCCAAGTTCCACAATACATCACCCATAGTTGGCCTGTCAACACCATAGTCAGCCAAACATTTCTCTGCTGTTTCGCCAAATTTCTTCAAGGATTCAGGTTTGATCTGGCCGACAATATGGGGATCGACAATATGCTCCAGCATGCCCTTCTTCTGCCATTCAAGTGCCCATTCTGCTAAATTCACCTGTTCCCTTGCAAGTTGTGGGTCAACAGCAGGTCTGGCACAAAGAACTTCAAAAAGCACAACCCCAAATGAATAAACATCTGATTTATCTGTAAGCTGCTGCCTCCGGAAATACTCAGGATCCAAATAACCAAAACTACCTTTCACGCCGGTACTCACATGAGTTTCATTGAGACATGGACCGGATCTTGAAAGACCAAAATCAGCAACCTTGGCCACATAATTTTCATCAAGCAATATGTTGGTCGATTTAATGTCACGGTGGATAATTCCTTGCGCAAAACCAGTGTGAAGATAGTGAAGACCTCTAGCTGCACCAATGCATATTTCGAGACGCTGCTTCCAAGACAAAGGAGGCAGTCCTGAACCATACAGATGCTTTTTAAGAGGTCCTTTTTCAACATACTCATAGACAAGTATCATCTCTGAATTTTCCTCGCAAAAACCAACAAGTGAAACAAGATGACGATGGCGAATTTTGGATAGAACTGCTATTTCAGTCTGGAACTCTGGAAGACCCTGTCTGGACCCGGGCATTCCTCTCTTGACAGCAACCTTCACATTATCTTTGAGCATCCCTTTGTAAACCATACCAAACCCACCAGATCCTATAATCAGACTTCTATCAAAATTGTTTGTTGCCGCTTGTATTTCAGCAAAAGGGACTTTCAGGCCTAAATATCCATGAGAACCTGGAGATGCAAGAGCTTCAGACAATCGACTAAGTGAGCTTCCACCAAACATTCGTAAAGGCGTCCAGCCTACACTTTCTGCCGTCTTTCGTTTATGTTTCTTCTTCCTGCACTTAAAAGCAAGAAGAAGGCCAACCACTACCAAAAGTAATGCAGCACCTCCAACAAGGGAGCCCACCATTACCCATAACGTTTTTCTCTTTTGAACAACATGTGAATCCATAACATTGACCATCTTCATGATCTCTGCGCCATTCAACAAGGCATTCATCCTCATCAAACTGTTCAGATCAGAAGGACCAACACTTATTTCAATAAAGCCTGAATCATCAGAATCTACAACAAAATCGACATAGATTGGAGATGCAAGAACATGGACGGTAAGAGAAGACAAATCAAGATCCTTGTATGCAGAGTAACCATTAAGATACACATCAAAGTACAGCAAGTTCAGTGCAGAGCTAACAATATCACAGAAATGCAACCGAACCAAGTGCCGAACACCACCACCAGCCGGAGCCACCTGAAATTTCCAAGTTATATTGAACCTTGAAGCCAGGCTTGAGTTTTCCCGATTCATCTCCTGGGCAGTCATATAAACATGATCAGGAGCGATCTCTGGACTTGCACCTCCCTTCTGATAATTTGGTGTATGAGTGCTCGCTGCACGCTTAGCTGCCTCCTTAAACACCAAATAATCATCATCAGGAATCCAAGTCCTCCATAGGGTGTCATTGAAAGGAGTTATTTTCGAGCCTCCAACATTAATTCTGTAAACAGTCTCTAAAACCTGAGATGAAAGGTTCCTGTACTCTTCCACTCCAGAAGAGCCCACTAACCTGGCTCCATAATCCAGAATGAAGTCCACAGGAGCTGTAAATACCTCCAAAGCGTTCACAAACCCAAAACCCGAATCACCCAGAGGTTCAAACTCTATTTCGAGCAGATTTGATTCTATCTTCAATATATACTCCTTAATCAACGTGCCATTGCGCAACTGAAACGCTCTCAGAAGCGTATTCCCACCAACCAGAACATTAAATTTGGCGGATTTTAAATCAAATCCTTGAGCTGAAAAGGGCGAGAAATGAAAACGTACCAAATGGGTACCGTTACTCTTCATACGGAACCTGTAGCTCCCCGTGCTCGTGAAAACTCTGGCCGTGTGATACAGAGTGGGAGAATTCGCAGGTGGATTTTGGCTTGCTAGCGTAATATATTTTCCCACAGCAAGAAAATCCGAACCGGGTTTCGTGGAATCGCCCATGAAGATTTGGTTGAAGAGTGATGCATTGGCATGTGATCCACAATTGAGTAGATAATTATCCACAGGAGTGAAAGAAAAAGAAGAAGGAAGAAGGAAAACAAGAAGGATCAAAGATAGAACAAGCATTTGAGGCGCCATGGAAGGAAAGTTTTGGAGCTTGAAGTATGAAGAGGAGAAGGAGCTCACATGGAAGAGTAAGAAGCAGAGCGGTTCAAAACGAGTATAAAGAATCCGAGGAAGAAGACAAAAGGGTGACAGGAACTTGACTCTCGGTGAAGATTTGGCCAGGAAGAATCAAGGAAGGAAAGATGGTACTGAATGTTGGACGCAGAAGTCAAAAGGGGCTGTTCTTGTTTCAATTCTTTTATTTTATGCAACTCCGACAGGTTTTAAATTTGGCTGTCTCGCAGATATGAGAAGGCCTTGTTGATTTTCTCTGCTAGTTGTAGCTTGAAATAACAGAACATGATTGAGATGGGTTCGGTTTCAAGATTTGTAGGTCCTCTGTGTGGAATTAAAATATCGATAAGAAAATAAGGAAAAAGTTTTTGTCAACACCAAACACCATACTTTTTGCAAACGTTACACATATTATCAACATATGATGTGCTTTGTTGCTTAACAGGAGGTTACTTAAAATGAAATTTAATCATATTATTAGCTTTGTTTCTTGATTAATCTTTTGCTTCAGTTTCGTTGCAATAGAATATGCATATATCTTTATAAAATTGGCAGTTTCCTCTGTCAGACTTAAATACAAACATGCAATAATATAATCTTATACGATACTCCAACTTGTCAAAATTTTATCGAGAATGATGTTAAAAAAATACAAAGACTTGTTTGAAATTATTTTTATTTTATTATTTTAAAAATTGATATTTTATAAAATATGTTTTGAAAATAAAAATAATAAAAATATTCGTTTTTCGCATTTTTCTTTATTTTTTAAAATAATAATATCAAAACACTTAAAAAATATTTTCACTGTTTTATTTTTTAGAATAATATTTAATTTTTTATTCTTCAAAATATTTTCTAAAAATAAGTTACTAAACATATTTTTTTTATTTTGGAGAATAAACAATTATTCTAATAATTAAATAAGCCCTACATTTTTATTCAGGAAGAACGCTTTCACACGATATCAGATATAGTTTAAGTTTGTTGCATACTCCCTCCGTTTTTTACTGTTAAAAAAACTATCACTTTTTATTTTTTTATATAATTAAAATTATTAATTTCAATAAAAATTTATTATACATTTTTTAAATTACCTCTCGCAATTTATATTAATAAAAAAATAATTAATACATACTTATGTTGATTTATATAAAACATTTTAATCTAATTTTTTTATTTTTAAATATAATTATTATAATTAATTAATTTTTTTAAATTGGATAATGTAGTTTTTATATATATGTATATAAAAATGGAAAGCGTACTTAAAAAACTAAAAGAAACACTAATATTAATACATTTGTGACCTGACCGACATACGATAAATGTACGCATTAATGGCAACACTGATCTGGTCAACTAATTTTATAAAAGTGCAAATAAGTTTTTATATTTCGATACAATAGTTTCAGTTTAAAATATAATTTAGGAAGCAATAGGTATAATAAATAGGTATATTTTTATCAACATAATAAATAGGTATTACCTACAAATAACATAAAAGCGGAGTGATATACACATGCATTTTCCAACAATTCAATTTATGATGCGACTGTAGGTGTATTTTTAATCATGTAGGGTGGGTTGAAGACCAAATTTTGGCGAAAGAAACTAAAAGGCTGCTTCTCTGAGACTACCTTACATTTATCAATGTAATTCCATGGAAATATAATCTAGCTACTTATTTTTGTATACTTAATATATTTTTATTTAATTAAAATAAATAAATTTTAATATGTTTATAATATTAATAACAAGATTTTTTTTATAGAATAAATAATCTATAAAAAATTTATATGTCTTAATTTAATTAAAAACAAACACATTAAGTATATAAGAGTAAGTATATAAGTTTTTTTCCTCCATAATTACACTAAGAAGTATTTGATACTCACCTTTTTCCTATAAATTTGGCAAGTTTAATTTTTAGGGTAAAAAGGCCATGGTTTTTAATATATTTTTTTGTTTTATATAACACTGAATCATTTATTTCAAAAACGCACTCTAAGAACACTCTAATGTAATATGAAAGTAGAGTACTTGAAAAAAATGTTTGTGAGGGAAAACTGAAAAGTCATTCAATTTTAAGATAATTTTATATAATTTCATCTAAATTATCATGATTTTGATGAATTATATACAAAACAGAATGTAATACTCTTTCTATTCAATATTATAAGACACTTTAGATAAATTACACTTTTAACAATTTGGTTAGTTAATTGTTTTTTAGAGGTTAAAGTATATTTTTATTTTTTTTAATTTTATATAAGGTTTTAATTTAATTTTTTAATTTTGTAAAGTATTTTTTTAGTCTTCTAACCCTAATATCATTAGTTTTAAATATTTTTTTTATAAATCATTATTATTTTAAAAAAATTAAACTTAATATGTTAATATTTTATAATATTTTATTAATATTTAAAAGTTTAATGTAAAAAATTTATTAAAATAAAACTAACAGTATTATGGTTGAAGGACTAAAAAGACACTTTATAAAGTTAAGGATTAAAATAAAAAATTATGTAAAGTTAAATGACTAAATATATACTTTAACCTTTTTTAAATTACATGTTCTTTTCATATCTACACTCATCTAATATGATATCTCAATTTAAAACATTAATTAATCATACCCCTTGTTAAGAGTATCTTTGGAAAAATATTATCAATTGCAACTTGAAAAATGCAAAATGCGTTACATTTTGGAAGGATACTTTTGGCCTTAATTAAAAAAAAATCAAGGCTATGGCATTCAATTTAATCAAGATTGGTTAAAAAATTTTATCTATTGTCTCACACGCATAATTTGTATACTATGATAAGAATGATATAAATATGCAAGAAGGGCATGCAAGTGTATCGTTTTAAAAACTCACGTTACATAATTTAACTGTGGATTTTTAGAGGAAGAAGTGGGAATGGCAGAGACATTGTGGTTAGTCTAAAAGGCAATGATAAATGGGCGAGAGAGTCTGATTTGGTTGGCAGCTACTTTGATATAATAATAAGTGGACATGATCAAACTATTTACTGCCTTTCATTTCATTACTTGTATCTGCCTACCTTCACACTTATCTCAATATCTCCACATTCATTCACACATCGCTCTCCGTTTTTCCTCCCTTGATGAGCGTCCTTTTCACTTCAATGTCATTATATTCAGATTGAAAATTAACCCCCCTAATCAAGCCGACTACTCTTGCCCATTCTTAAACTGTTCAATCCCAATTACGTGTCTTCTTCTTCTTTTAAAAAAAAAAATAAAATGTTTTAGTCTTCTCCAAACATGTGCTTATAGATAGACCGTTTTAAATGATTTTTTTTATCAACAAAAATTTAAATGAGTTGAATCTCAAACTCATTAAAATCAGAGTATGCCTCTAAACTTAAAAAAATCCTCATAGGAATAAGCTGTTTATCAACAAAGTTTTTACATCAATCAATAGTAAAATTTGAACTCACCACATTGAATTTGAATTCAGTTAATGGCTTAAATCCATTTATTTAATGAGTATCTCAGTTACAATCATTAAATTTCATCAATATTTTAAAATTATCAAGATGCATTTACTTTAAAAAATTTAAAACAATTACAACAGTTACAATATTCTTTACATACATTATCGTCTCCAAAAATTCAAAATTTAATATTTTATAAATATTATATGATAAAATCTCTTATAATCATTTGATATTTTATCAAACACTCATTAAATAAGTGAATTTAAATCACTTAGGGACTCAAATTATTGAGGTATGGGTCATATCTTTATTACTAACAGGACCAACATTAATTTGTTCACATGCAGTTTTAAATGATTTTATTGTGTGATTGTTGCCATCTATAGTATTGACATAAAACAAAACGAGCGGAAAAGGATGAGAAACTTCAGTGATTATATCTAGTGAAGATTTTTTTTTTTTTTTTACACCAGAGATTATATTTAGTGAAGATTCGAGATCACTAATTGCTGAGTTCTTAGAGGTTGAATACAATGAATTTAATTTCTCTGAGGTAAAGGAGTTCAGAATTGTGTACCAGCACGTGATAGTTATTGTTACTAGTATTGATATTGATTTATTTAATTTGATTAAAAATGTATTTTAAAATTATATGAGAATATTATTTTTTTGGGCAAAATATGAGAATATATATTATTTTAAGCTGAGTCTGTCCTCCATTAATATACCTCAGAAAATTAATGATAAACACTAGCTCAATTAATATAGTGTATAGTACGTACGTTACAGGGCATGGATGTAAAATATTTTGGATTGCATTTCTTAAATCATTAGTTATTAGTGCGAAGATGACATAAACTTGCATGGTAGCACACCGACAGAAACGTTGCAATAAACTCATCGAGATCGACAGATGGTAAATTTTAAACCCTGATATTTTCTATTTTAACATTATAGTGATATATGGGAAGGAGAGTGACGTAGATGGCTATGAATATCATATCCAATTGGTCTATTCATTTGTATCTGCAATAATTTTTTCCTTTATCTCTCACTTACAATATGATATACCCTAATTCCTATGTATATTGCCAGAACAAGTAACATTAATGATTTTTTTGGCTAAAAAAACAAGCAACAATTATTTGAACTCTGATATTCTTTTTCCATATTAGTATATTAGGACATTTAAAATTTAAATTTTTATCTAATATGTTACAACTCAAACTTACTTAATCTAAGCTAGCTAGTTTCAACGAGTAGGGTTTTTTTAATATAAAGCCATAAAAAACCATACAAAGAGTCATAAATCAAATCATGTTTAAAATTATAAGATTTTTATGATCAAGTGGTAGACAATCTAAAATAATAACATCGAAGTTACCTTGGAATATGTGGGCAAGTAGATCAACATATTTGTTGGCTTTTTTGTGAATATATTTTAAAGTGATCACTCAATCCTTCATGGTGATATCTTTTATTTTCCTAATAATTTATGAGAGTGGATTTTTTTTAAGTGATTGTGTTCGAAGACTAATAAAACTTTCATGAAATTATGAGAGTAGACACTAATTTTAGAAATATTTTAATAAAGATTAAGATCATCCAAAATTTCAATGAGCTCAGCTATTATGTGTTAGAATGATAACTAAGACATTTGAAAAATATCTTAATCTAATTACATCTCTGCTGTGATGATACTTTCACAAGCTGTTTCACCATTGATGTTAACTAAGTTGGCAATGTCTCCATTAGCTTCATACCTGGCATCTCTTCTACTCAAATAGTTGATTTTGGATCAAGTGGGATTCTGATGTACAGCTAGCTAGAACAGACTGTTCCAAGTCATGCAGAACGCGTACGATTTGAATTTTGTTGTTGTTGATTTTCTGTTCACTTTGTTTTATTCCATGGGATCACCAACCGGATAAGAAAGAGTGTACTTTTCTTCAGATAATGTTCCAGGAGCTACTTTTTCTTCTTTTCATCAAGTAGACCAGATATATATAATAAGTGGTAATAATCAGATAATAATTAATAAACTAGACAAGGTTTTCGTGTTCCGGTTACAATGTTGCATGACTACTACTAGCTACTACTGCAAAGATTTCAATGAACCATCCGTCCGTTCCAGGATTTTATAGACAATATTAAACATATGCTGGCACTGGATTGGAATATACTCCATCCCGATATTCTTGTTATAAAGCACTTTTCAGAAAAAATTGATGATCATCGGCGTAAGGTATTTAGTAAGATATTAATTATTATTTTTTAATTGTATCCCTATTTAAATTTATTAATTATAAGAGAGATCATATAGTACAAAATTAAAAATCCACATTTAATTATAGATAAAAGTAAAAAATTATTCTTTTTCTTTTTTACAAAGTAAATGATTTAATCACATTTCCTTAGTTTTGATAAAGTGGTTAGAAATACTTGTAATAGGGACCTTTTTGGATCACATGCATAAACAAGTGGAAGAATATAATGAGAGTTAAGTCACAAAAAAGAAAAGTGTGATGAGCACAAGCTTAAAAGGAGAGCTCATCTCTAAAGACTAGTCTGTTGGGTGAGAGAGTCTCTCACACTCATAAACCCCACAATATTTGTGAGGCTATTTGATGTAAGACTCGTGACAGTGCCACTCCGTCAAGAGCCGACATCCCCGACGGCTTCATTCCACAACACTTCACTTGACCTTCTGTCAGTCAGAACCCTCCGTGGATAGCTCTTTTCATAATATCACGGTCTTAATGAAAGTACTAATGTGACGAGTACAAGCCCAAAGGAAAAAGTCATCTCAAAAAACTAGCCTGTTAGGTGAGAAAGTCCCTCACATTGATAAATCTCACAATACTTGTGAGACTTTTCGATATGAGACTCGTGATAGAAAGTAGTTAGTTTGCCAATAATTTTTTAAAAAAATAATTTGTAAATATTGACTTATATAATTACAAATTCATTAGCTGTAATTAATTTTCTCAATGAGAATTTATTGTTGTTCTCCCAAGAAAATTACCACTAGATATACTAGTTGGGAAGCGACATGTTACATATGCATGTTGATGTTAATATTTTGTATTTCATTGACTCTCATATAGACTGTATTAGTGTACATTGATGGACAGAGCATCCAATTCTCCCTGTTTTAATATTACGTTTATCTCCATAGTCCTCATGGAAGATAAAAATATAATTCTTTTTAGGGTTATTATATGCCGACCTATATCAATAGGTACACGTTAATTCCTGACCATTCTTTTCAATTTTTTGATTGGATCACATTTTTATACATATAATCGCGTATCATTACGTCATGCTTGAATCAATTTAATAAACTAAATTTTATGTATGAGAATCCAAACTTTGTAAAAGGGACAGAAATTGTTGAAATTGAAATGGAGATCAAATGGAACATGGCCAGTTTTCCTCAACTAAAGAAGTCACTAAAATCTCCATTGAAGAACTTACACGTAGCCATTTTATATAGTATTTATATTTTATATATCTGTAGCCACACAAAGTGTGTCACACTAACCTCACGCGGTCCTTATCTTTTAGAATTGATGCTCCTGTGCTGTTCTTCCATTTCATAAAGCCATGTTCATAGTGGATGCCAGCTTCTTCTAATCATGCCCCTCCATTTCATGTGTGTACTACTTGGCATATTAGCTGTATAAAATTTTGCAGACAAATTAAATGCCATTTATTCAAATTCAAACTAAATCAATATTGAATAATAAATTTGGCTTTGTTAAAAGAAAGAACTTAACTCTATATCACTTAAACAAGATTTAGAATTCTAGTATTGTGAATATAAACTATATGTGTGTGTGTTATATAAGAGAATTGTCACTAAAATATTAATTATTAAATTATATATGTGCGTGAATATGTGAAAGATGATGTTTAAAACTAAGTAGTTATATGTACTTCATCTTATTTACCAACATTGTCACTTTAAAATTTTATTATAAATCGCTTTGCATTAAATAAAAATATAAAAGCATCCCTAAGATATCTGTAATGTTGTTATTGGTAATAATGATCTCACATATTAAAGGTCTGGGTTAGTCTGAGCGGACGTGGTAATACTCCTTGATTTTGGGGTGAAATAGAATTAAAAAAATTATGATTTTTTTAAAATATTGATCACTTTAAAATTTCAATAGAATTTTTTTTATTATTTTGTTATATATCAATAAAGATATCGGTGGGTCCACTATTCACTGCATAAATTGTGCATATGACAGAGTAATTCCTTCAACAATATTTTGGTAAAAATATTATTAACTTTTGCGATTATCTAGGTTATTTATTTGTTAATATGAGAAAAAAACGAAAATGACGTTTTAAAAAATCTGAGGGAGTATTTAATTTACTTGCGGGGTATTTATTTATATTTAATAACTTAATTTCTTCAACTGAGTAATTTAACCCTAATTTTCTTTGGCCGGTGGTGGTTGCTTATTAATTAGTGCTAGTGTGTGTGGAATTCATAATACCGTAACAGATATCAGATGGAAATGTGGAGGGATCTCTTGTCGTCACCAATAAACACACCACCAATTAATTAACAAATTAATCTATCTATTTTTTGGAGCTTAGCATATATGATTAATGAGTTATGAATTGAATGTTTCGTCATAATAAATTCATTCAATTATATATGCATATATGCTGGTAAAAAAAATTATATATGTACATTATATTTTCATATAATTAATTTTAAATTTACAGCCTCTTTTGCAAGATATTCCTTCTTAATCACAATATAAATCATTTTAATTAATTTATGTTACTAAAAAAATTGGTTGAAATTTTGATTTTTTTAAAAAAAAAAATTTACATCATTTCAGTCGTATCCCATTAATTACTAAGTAAAATAAAGATGTAATTGAAAGAAAAAAATATGCAACACTCATCCAATGTCTTAGAGTATATTTTTTTATCAAACAAGAGCTCTAAAAAATAATTTATATTATAGTTTGGAGGGGGTATGATTTGATAGCAGGGAACATTTATATAAGCTTTTTTTAAATTTTTTTGTCGCCCAAGTTGTGCTTTTGTTAATTATAGTTCTTGTCAAGACTCAAGACGCAAACGAAACTCGTTTTTTTTTTTTGTTGAAACGCACAAATATTTAGATTTACTCGACAAAAAAAGAAATGTATGTAAATTTGCTTGTGTGCAATAAATAAAATAAATTTATGGATTTAGACTCTGGTTTCTTTTAACCGGCGTTCGAGATATTTGTTTCTGAATGAACTGTTAAGCACAATGAGCAGTAACAAGAGTGGAATTCATAATAGCGTACCACGTGTCACATGGCACAGTGGTCACCACCACCATCTGCATGACATATACCCGCTGTATTGATATATTGTTATTTATTGCTTCTTTAGATATCATCCTCTGTTTTCAATTTATAATAATTTGGTTATTTCTATATATGCCCCTTGTGGTTTAGCCTCTGCGAAATGATTTTTATAAGCATGTGCATTTATGAATGCGGATTCAATAATCAATAATCAATAAGTGTTCATAATTCTTGTAAATAGAGATTATCGATTTAATTGAATGGTTGTCGAGAATGTTAACATAAAGATATCACCAAATTACAACTCTATATTTTTTATACCTTATATTTTAATCCAGTAATTTAGGATTAAGGTGCAAAAATATCTACTAAGTGATCAGTCAGGAGCATCTAGTAACCTAAAATAAAAAAAAAGATAAAAATATTCATAATATCAAAATTGGTGTAAAAATGATTAAATTGTTAATTTTACTCTAATGCCGTTAGTTTTCGGTATTTAATACTAATTATGCTTGTCATATGTTATTCTTTATTGATATAGATTAAAAGAAAGGTAAAAATATCCATGAAGTTGTCAGTTAGGAGTATCTAGTAGTCTAGAGTAAGAAAAAGAGCAAAAATACTCATAATATTACCAAAGTTGGTATAAAAGTGATTAATCCATTACATCCCTTAAATGTTAACCGTTTAGCTGACACATAGCAGAAGTTGACTTTTTTTGTTGATGTGGGCAAAAAATATTCCCAAGTGAAATTCTATAGAGGTTGGTCGGATATTGTATGAATATCATGTAAGAAAATGTTATTTTGTCAAGCATCAAGTTAAATTACTCATTTTTTATAGCACTAGCGAAAACTATTTAAGAATTTTGAATATATTATGAATGAAATTACTTAATATTATGACAATATTTTTAAGGTAGGCAATGTAGGAGGTGTGTTTAGTTTCAATCTTTGATTGTGTATATACTATCTCACTATATTAAATCTCAAGTTTTGCAAATAAGAAAAATGAGTGAAGAGGGAGAGAGAAAGGAAGTAGGATACGTGAGCAAAAAAAATAAGATTTAATGGAATACGTCATTGATCAATTTCTATAGAAATCAACCTTGGAATATTTTTTCTCTATGTCAATGAAAAAATGATCAACTTTTGCTTAAATGTCAACTAAATGGTCAACATTTAAAGAATTCAATGGATTAATCACTTTTGCACCAATTTCAGCAATGTTATAAGTATTTTTGTTCTTTTTCTTATTTTGGGCTACTGGATATTTTTGGTCAATGAATTTGTGGGCATTTTTGCCTCTTTTTTAATCCACATCAGCAAAAATTAACATATGACAAACACAATAAGCATTTAACACAAAAAACTAATGGCATTAAAGTTAATAATTTGGTCATTGTTGTATCAACTCTAGTAATGTTATAAGTATTTTTGTAATTTTTCTCACTTTAGACTACTAAATGCTCCCGGTCGATCACTTAATGAATATTTTTGCACCTTAACCTATTATTTTTGTAAAGACATGAGTGAAATGCATCCTCATAGGACCATCTTATAAATCAACATTCCATTTATTCCTAGTTAAGCATAAATTTTTAAATGTTGATGAAAATCTATAGTTACAATGTGAATACTCTTTGTGTGAGACGATTTGAAACACTTATAGAATACAATTCAATATCTATTTATTTATGGTTTTTTAGGGTTAAAAATTAATTTGTTCCATAAATTATAGATATAGGAGCATATAGGACTTTGAACTAGGTTTTTGTATAATGTTTTTCCTTAATTTTTAAAAATAATACAATGTAGCCCTTAACATTATCAAAAGTTAATTATAATTATTAGTTAATAAAAAAACTAAAAAAATATAAAAAAATGACTAAAAAATTATAAAAATGGCTTTTCTTTAATTTTTATAGTTATTTTTTGTTCAATAAATAATTAAAGTTAACTTTTTTAATGATAGAACCTGCATTGCATCATTTTTAAAAATTAAAAAAATATTATATAAAAAATAAATTTAGGATTCAAATATTTTTGAACTTATAGTTAAATTGTCAAATTGCTTTTTCTTCTTCTATATATAAAGTTTAAAGTGAGTTGCGATGTTTTACAATCTACAAATAATATGACTTCATGTGTGCGTAATACATTGTGTTTATTTAGGAGAGTAGGTGACTCATCGTTCACGTGCTTTTCCATGAAGTCAGCTGGGCCAAGCCAATTGAAACGGTTTCTTCAAATCTTTAACTTTCTTCAATCTTCTAGGACAACATTTTATTATATGCATACGAAAAAATCGACACGCCAATACATATGAAATAGAAATTATATAGATTGACATTGTTCATGACTCATATAAGTCATTAAATAGTGAAATTTATTCAGGTTTCGTGTGAGACATGAAGCTCGTCATGGACTGATAAGTGCACACAAATATATATGTTGCTAAACGTGCTCCCTCCGTATCTATTATAGCACGCATTTTACAATTATTCTTTAATTCTTAATATAAGATACTTAATATGATATTAATTACCTTTTTTAAATACTATTCATATTTAAATTCAATAACTACAGGAGAAAATATAATGTAAATTTAAAAAAATTATTAAATAGGAGTAAATTTAAAAATTTGTTATATTTTTAGATAAAATTAATAATTTAATCACCTTTCTTTATTTTTAATGAGATAATTAAAAGTGTTTTATAATAAGAATCAAATAGAGTAATACTGAAAATATAATGATTATCACAGTCACACACACATAAAGGAATTTTCTCTTGTAATTAATTACAATATTTGTATGGGTTGGTTAATTACAACACTTGTTGCATCACTTGTTTTAAAAAAAGGCCACAATTGATGCCTCCTTTAGTACGGTAGGAAAGTTTTTAAAGAAGTGAAAGTGGAGTTAAAAATGAAAGTGAAAGTAAAAAAAAGGGGGGATCTAAAAGCGTGTTCGGTGTGGTAACGGAAGCGCAATATAATTTTTAATTAATAATTAATATATGTATTTATAATGTGGAAAGACTTGGATGACCTTGCTTAAAAAATCCCTAGCCCCACCAAAAATAGTCTCAACCACCACAATAACCATCTTCAACCAAACAAAAAATAGCCATCGGCACCATAAAAATCACTATCATTTGCCATTGTCATTGTCGTTCATCATAATCCTCACGAGAGTGATCATCGTTGCTGCCATAGTCCTCAATGTCAATAACAAGGAGAAACAATGATAAGGCAAAATGGTTAGACTTGAAAATTTGATGGAAGTGGAACTAAGTTTCATAAAGTTCAGTATGAAACTGGGTTCAATCATTTTTTATAAAAGTAACTTCCACGAGGAAGTTAATTAAGGCATTCCAAACACACAAAATTTAGGTTTCTAGTTTTACTTCCGTTTAGAAAGTACTCAATTCACTCTTACAAATAGGTTTATTAGGCATTTCAAGCTAGCCTATTTTTGGATTGAAGAAAAGGTTGGTTCATTATCTTTGACTATTTAAACTCATATCCTTATTTAAACTTATTAATATTGGCCCAAATGAATTTGGCTTATACAAATTGGTGTCTCTAACTATGATAAAATAATAATAAATACCAAATTTCTGATAATATCTTTTTGGGTGGGCATAAAACATCTCATATCTCTAATGATAAGACTTGGCAAGGAAAAAAGAAAAAGAAAAAGAAAACTAACCATAAGGTTTGAAAATGAAAAGTCCTCCGTCATTTTGATGCCATGAATATTTCCTAGAGATGAAAAAAGTTGAGAATGGTAGTGACGTGGGGGGGCGCGCTGATTGAGGAGGAAATGAATCTCAAATAAAAAAAAGTTGGATAACCAACCTTACAAATTTGAAAAGATGAACAAAATGGTTTTATTTAGAAATGACTATAATTATGTTTTTTCTTTGTTTCTATGGATATCCCATAGCCGACAACTATGAAATCAATTTTTCAAAAAATCCTAACATCATTTAAAGAGTTGCCATTTATCAAGCGATGTTTTTCATATATACCTTCAGACTAAAAGATTGCAAATTTTGTTAGAGGCTTAGTGATGTCAATCTCAAGCAAGGCCAAAGGTTTCTTGGTTGGTCAATTTATTACAAAGTTAAATATAACTTTTGGTCCATAGAAATATAATCAACTTGGTTTAATGTCTTTGTAGTTTTGTGTCTTTATGGTGAGTATCATTAGAGATAACATATCACTAAATAGCATTCGGATGATGGGGTGGTGACATATTACTAATGTGGTAACTGGTAAATATGTTTAGTAACAATGACAATTTTGACCAATGTTGACTACAATTTTAAGAATTAAGAACTCCGTTTTGCCCATCTAAAATTATCATTTAGAGTCACAACCTAGATTTGACCTACCTAACTAAATGGAATGTGAAAATATCAGTCATGCTATATTAGTGTATTTGAAGCTTCACAGAACACAACTAAGTGATGGTCCGACGGCGGAGCAATATTGTTAGATGGACCGCCATACTACCTTAGAAGGCCTGCTAGAGCTTGGGTAGTATTGTTGGGCTGCTTTCAATGCAAAAATTATCTTCCTCTGTGTTTCTCTCACGCACACTCCCTCATGTTCTTAATATAGGATGGAGTTTGAATGATTTTTGGTCCTAAAAATATAAGACGATATTAAAATAATTAATGTTTTTTTTCTAATTTTATCCATTTTTATTTCTTTCCATTTAAATTTCTAAACAATAATTTATTATAATTATTAATTATAAAAAAATGATAAAATTGGAAAGTAAAATATTTATTTTTTACAATTTTAAAGTCATAACTAACATTTCTTAAAAAGTGTGAAGTTTGGTAATTTTGTCTCATATTAAGGACTGGTGTAATGTATTATAAATAATACTTCATCCATTCAAAAATATAAAACGTTTTAACTAAATTTTACTCCCAATTAATTACTTATTTTTAAATTAACATTATTTTTTCACATTTATTCCTATTTAATAAAATATTTTGCTCTAAAATAAATATAAAGCAATTTATTCAAGGGTGATTTTGAAAAAAAATGCATAATTATACTTTGAAACATTAAAAATGATTTATATTTTTTAACATATAACTCTTTAAAAAACATCTCACATTTTTTAATGGAGAAGTATTATGATTGATGATTTGTGCCGAAAAAAGTCTTTTACTCATTGCTGCAAACCAAATGATTTTAAAAATTAAAAATGACCTACTAAAGTTGATGTGAAGATCTCGTTATTTAAATAAGTGATTGAGAATTCATACTTCAATTCTTATATATATATATATATATAGAAATTTAGTTATAAAAGATCTATCCTTTTCCTTCCTTACTTTAGGAGGGATAATCTATGATGTTGGCAGGATTTACTCATTGTGATATAAAAAAATTAAAAATGAGATAAAACAAGAGATTAATCACGCAAGCACAAATAGAGATTACATTGATCATTACGGGAAAAATTAATCATTTTTTCCTATTTTTTTAATTTGATTACAATGCAGTTCTTTAACTTTAATTTAGCATAACTTAATCTCAATAATTTCAGTCAATTATAATTTAGTCTTTGAATTTTAACTCAATATAATTCATTCCTTATAATTTTTTTATATAAAATATTAGTTCCTAAATTTAAAAAAAAACTCCATTCTTTATAATTTTATTTTTTTAAATATAAACATCAACATTTTATATAAATAAAATTATAAGAATTGAGGGCCATTTCGTTATTGGAATAAAATGAAGATGAAAAGAATGTGTTGATAATGAATAAAATAGACTAAAATAAAGTTGTATATTAATAGATAAATGAAAACTACACAGAGGTGAAAGCCTTGGCGCAATAGAAATATGGGAATGGGGATTGATGACCTTGATCATGGCAATCCCCATTCACGCACTTCTATCATCCTATATCTTTAATTGTTCTATTGTTTTCATCTTTCTATTATTCCATAATTTTATTTTAATTCATGTTGTTATCTATAAATTATTCCATTTTATTTCTCTTTAATAACCAAATGGGTCTTGAGTTACAAAAATTAAAATTTAAAAATTGAGTTTTAATCAAATTAAAATATAATGATTGAATGCAGTGAGTTAAAATTTAAAAACTAGATCATAAATCAAAATTTTATGCACTAAATGACTGATGATGATTTGTTCCCATTATAAAATACTTTCAATTATTTTACTGAAATTCAAAATAAAAATTAATTTAAATATGTCTTAAAAGGAAAAAAATTAACTTTATCTTTAACTAAAATAGAAAGAGACACGGTAAACAATGAGCCATAAAATTAAATTTATAACAAAATAAAAATGGAAAATATAATATGGAGGGGAGGGTGTGTGTGCGTATACATATTTAAAAGAAAGAAAAATTAGGGGTGATCACGGGACGGGACGAGACCGGGACACCCCTGTCCTGTGTCCTGTCCCAAAAAAGAGATTGGGACTGAATTTGGATTTCTTATTCCGTCCCATCCTGAAAGTTGTCCCGTCTTGTTAAGAGTCAGGATGGGATCGGGATAAAATCGGGACGTCCCGCCGTCTTAATAAATGGAATAATATCGAAAAAAGATTTGAATAATGACGTTCATTAAAATTTTAAATTATATAATTTATTAAGTTTAAAATCAAAATAACACAAGCACATAAATAACAATAATTTAAAATCAATTATTGAATTATATCAATCACAACTACATATTATAATAATAAATACAAGTGATCTTTATGTTATAAGATTAACAACAATAGGCAAGTCAAACACAATATCAAATCATTGTTCTTCTACTTAGTAAAAATGTACTAAGCTAATTATTCTTCTAAAAATAAGCAAAAAAATATGTTATAAATAAAATTTATTAAATAGAAAGATATAAGAATAAATTATATTAATATAATTAATATATTATAAAGAAAGATATCGTCATGTTTACTCCATGCCATTAAAATTATCAATTAAAAAAATTTTAGTTTTAAATAAGAATTGTAAGTATTAAAATTATAATTGATATAATTAATATAAGTATAAATTATATTAATATAATTAATATATTTAAAATAAAAAATAATATATATAATATTCGGGATGGGACGGGACGTCCCGATGGTAATCCCGTGTCCCGTCCCGTCCTGAACCCCTTTTCTATCCCGTCTCATAAAGTCCCGTCTCGATTATGTTCGGGTCAGGATAAGACCCATCTTGATATGATTGGGATAATACCGTGTCAATCGAGACGGGTTCAAACTGAATACCACTAAGAAAAACATCACTGAAGAGCATTGAGGATATTTAATATTAATTAAAAGTTAAAAGATTTTGAAATATCACTACAAAATTGTGGGACTAATTTAAAAATAATTTTAAATAAAAAGATTATAATATCCTTACCTTTCTTTTTAATTAATAATTAGCCATTTATAAATTAATAAGTATTTATTTACATTTAACAAAAATTTTTTATTAATTAATAAGTTCAAGATTTTGAAAGAACTTGGTTATGGGAAGGGATAATTATATATCATATTTTAATAAGTAATTATTCGCTAATTAATAAGTACCCATTTACATTTAATAAGAAGTCATTCGTTAATTAATAAATTTAAAAATTTAAAAAAAAATTAACTGTAAAAAAATATAAATGTATATAATGTTTTAACAATAGTCTTTTATTAATTAATAAATATCTATTTATATTTAATAAAAAATTATTTACTAATTGATAAATTTAAGAATTTAAAAAAAATTAATTATGAAAATAGACAAATATAAATAATTTTTTAATAAATAATTATTAAATTAATAAATATTTATTTATATTTAATAAAAAATTATTTATTAATTGGCAAGTTTTAAAAATGAAACAGAAAAGCAACGTTATTAAAATATTTTTTATATAAAATTATTTTTAAATTGATGCCAGGATATTGCAGTAATATTTCATAATTTTTTGATCTATGTTAAATTACTTTTTTGATCCTTGATTGATATTTTCCCGTAAAAGAATTGATGATTTCTCATTTTACGAGAGGAATTAGGTTGGACGTCATCGAAAAACCGAGGGCTTGGCGGCTTGCTGGGGGCCTTTGGATGCAGGCGTGTATCCGGTGACCGAGAGTGTTACCGGAGAAGAAGCAATCGTAGCCAGCGGTGTTAGCGTTGCTGGAGACAAGGGAGAAAAAAAAAAAAATCTGTCTATAGGGCTTTATTTGTGCGAGAACGACAAGGGAAAGTCGGGGGTGAGGTAGTTCGGTGCATCAACGTCACTGTCGGCTGACACTTGACGAGGAACAGGGAATCGACGCCGGGGGTGACAGTGGCGAGAGAGGCTATTGAAAACTGGCGGGTTCGAGTGCGTTGGAGGCCGAAATTTTCTCATACAAGGTTTGCATTCTATACACCTAAAGGCTAAATCTCTCTTTTCATGCATCATTTCAATGATATTATTGTAGTTGTTCTCTTTGGCTATTACATCTGTGTGGAGCAAAGGTTTTCGTTTAAGCTAGAGTGGAAAATTTGCCGATGTTCGGCTGGGCAGATCTTTTATGCTTTTTTGCAACTAATTTCTCAATCTATGAAAATGTTGAGCATATTTCAGTTCTCTTTATCAATCTATCCAAATGTGTTAATGTTCAATGCATGCTCTGCTCAACTTATTCTGGGTGAATCCGGTGCACATACCTCTTGATCAACCTGTTCCGCTGTTTTATCGGTAGTTCGGTAAATTTGTCTTCCTGGACCCCGCGTGCCCTGCCTCAGGCAATCATCTATCCTCCGTTTGAAGGAAGCTTCCTTCCCTAGTTGCTGCACTGTTCTCTCCCTCTGTGCAACCAAACGTGCGAGCAGGTGGAATGGAGACTGCTTTTTGTTTCCCATTCTGAAATCTAGCCAACCGAACGGGTCCTAAAGTGACGACAACACGCATATTACATACAATTGACTGTTTATGTTAACTCCATCTATGCGTGTCCATGATTTCATTGAGCTAATTGTTTTTAATTTTCAAGTATGGTCTCGCTAAACGTTACAATGAATTTTTTGTACGTAGGGCTATCCAAAGTTGACGCTTTAGAGTTTTGGAAGAAATTTTACTTGCAAACTTCTTGTCATGGTATGTTCTACATCTAATATCTTACTCTATTAATCTGTTTCTTTTTGTTTGATCTAACCTTAGCTCTAGGAATCTGGACATGATACACTTAATGTTGGTCAAGGGCTACCGAATTGTCCATTTCTATTACTAGTCGTCCAACATTTCCAATTCACCAAGTTATGCATGGTTCTTGATTTATAATTAATGCGTCTTTTGTACAAAATCTTAGAAAACCTTCCTTCTTTTTCTCTTTACTTTGAGTGTAATGATGATGATTTGCTGCTTCGAAATTTAACACACTTTATATCTACAGCTTTCATTACTATACTGAAATGATGGATCCTTTTTATTTGGAAATTATAAGTTTTTCATGTGTTTCATTTTCATATTTTCAACTTGTGGTTATTCTCAATTGCATGCCCCATCTACTTGTTGCACAGTCCATGTTAGGTCTTGCATCTGGCACCTGCTATTTTTAGAAATTACTTTGGAAACAAATCTTTAACTTCTGGAATTCTTGAGTTTCCCAACTGGTTGATAGAAACTTGAGGGACTGGTGTGATGCATTCTATTGTTTTCTGCGTCATCATCTTGTTGGGCACATAATTTGGTGGAATGACTGAGTGCAGGATCCTATTGGTTATGTGGATGATAAAAGTGAAAGCAGACTGTATATTGGTAACCTCGATCTTAGAATAACAGAGTAAGTACCTACTATTAATATCCTAGTGAGATATGATTTTGTCCTTGTTTTCATGCGCATTCTTATTTCTCTCCAATTCTCCTCCCCAGAGCAGCTCTTATAAAAATGTTTTCTCCTTATGGGAAGATTATATCTGAGGATTTCTTGTGGCACACTCGTGGCCCTAAGCGTGGAGAGCCACGCGGCTTTGCTTTTATTCAGTATAGCTCAAAAGAGGTAATTTGACTGTGTATTTTAGTTATTATGCTTTTCAAGCAATCCCTGATTTCCATTATTAAAGTGAGTATGCAGGAAGCAGAAATGGCCAAGGAGAAAATGCACGGCAAATTAGCTTGTGGCCGGCCACTGGTTGTTCGGCTTGCTAGTGAGAAGAGCCAGTTAGAAACGGCCAATAACTCTTCAAAAGCCATGGGAGAAGGGCACAAGATACACTTTACAGGTAATGGCGTAGGACAGACAAGTCGTAGTGCAAAAATAGCTGCAATAAAGAACAAGTTGAAATCAATAGAGGAGGAGAGCTCTAGGCCCAAGAAACAGAAGCAAACTGATGATGTGTCTTGAAGCAGTTGTAAACCTTGTAATTTATTAAGCCAGTGATAAGATTAAGGGACTTGAAAAATATCAATGGGCTGAATGCCTGAATCTGTTTATGATTGACTCTTGTTAAGCCACCGATATATGTGATGTGACCCGGCTTTTTCTTTGTTTTCTGTCCAACCGTGACTTATTTCTTTGCATGGTTAGAAATTCTTACATGTAGTCGTTAATGAAAAGTGGCAGGATGGGTAGAGGCGGAAGAAGCACGGCTACCATAAATTGTTTTCTTACGATGGGATGGGACGAGCAGCTGCAAAAGCCGGCAAAATTATGTGCTTTTGTGGAAAGTTTGGAGTCTGAGGGTTGGTGTGGTGTGGTGAATGTGAGCCCCATTGGTGGGGCACGCCATTGAAAATAACGAGATAAGATATGTCGCAACGCACAAGATGATCCCCAGACCTGAAAGATCAGTGGTGGGGCAGGCTTGCTTCGGCCCATCCTCTTCCAATCACTGATTGATCACTGTCAATTTCTTCCCCTTCTGTATAATCTAATTAAAAATTTAAAATTAATGTCTAACATTCACGTAAACATCATAACCAGGAACAGGAGAATCAAGATCTGACTAATTAAGTATAAAGCATCAGATAGAGTGATAGTGATACTGTGAAGGACGCACGCTTTTCATGCAAACAATGGCTAAATTTATTGGGATAGTTCAGAGGACTAATGAAGTGGAACTAATTTATCACTAGAGAACCAACCACTGGCAAGTGCTCCATTCAATGACTAATTTAGACACAGTCCGTGACGTGTTCTCTTTTAGAGAATTCTCCGCACACAATCTGTACATAAAGAAACATGGTCACGGAGGTGGAGTTTGTCGCCACTGCATGCACGATCATCATTGAAGGATGGGACTTCTGCTTTCCCTCAGAGCAACTCTCCTTTTTTCTAAAAAAAGAAAAAGGGCATTTCCCTTGTTCTGCTTTCTCCTCACATGAAGTTTCTCTCACTGGACGCTCCTCTCTTCTCTTCCTCGACCCCATTTCCATTTTTTCTTCCGCCCTGCTCTATAGTCAATACGTTATCAAAACCAAATCTTCCCTCCACTTCATCTGATTTCTTCCGCTACACTTTCTCGATACACAACAATAGCCAAGTTTTCTGTTTTCGTCTTTCCTTCCTGAGTTGCAGTCTATGGCTTCCAAGCTCCTTCTTCGCACCCCATTGTATTCTCCGTCATCGCCTCATGTTATTCCCTGTTCATCTACCCCTCAAAATCTGGTGAGGTTCTCTCCCAAAAGTTCCATTTCTCATGACCCACTATCGTCTGCTTCGTTGAGGAGTAACAAAATCCGAACCCCATTTCTCTCCCCTGTTCCTACCACCACCATTACTGATCCTTATAGAAAGTCAAGTTCAGCTCCATTTTTGACGACAAGGGTCACATCCAAATTAAGCTTCCCTCTTGTTTCCCCCAATGACTATTGGGGCATGTGGACTTTTCTGTTTGCCTCCGGTGCTTTTGGCATATGGTACGTAATGAAAGCGAAACCCTGCGAAACGTTGATTCTTCTCCCCTTGTTCATGTTTTTGTTTTTAATTGGTTGCTTATTTTAATTCTATCGTATAAAACTAAAAATTATTACAGCAACAACAATAATAAATCTTATCCCTCTAGGCAGGGTTAGTCAACAGAATTTAATTTCTTGAGTTGCAATAATTTTTTATTTAGTATTGGAGCTTATATCCTGTTGATTAACAGCTGATATAACCACGCTCATATTTTGGCTTTCATCAGAGGCGTTGATAAAGGTTAGTCTTAAATATGATGATAAATATAGTTTAATTAGTAAAAACTTGGCTTGTATCTCATCCAGACATTACTTAAAATTCTAATATTGATACTGAGAACTTTGTTAGTTGGAATTTTTTTGGCTATGGGTAATGTTCATATACCTTTATATATATATATATTTTGGTTGTGAGGCCTTTTAGGGTCCTGGCCAGCCTTCAAACTCGACTTACCAACTTTTCTTGTCTAGAAAAAAATATTTTTAGTTCTAATTTGTATAATAGGCATAATTTGGTTATGTTGATCTTAATTGGGTCGATATGGTATTACATCATTTTGAAATTATAAAAACTAAATCCCCTGCTATAGTTCTTTTCTTTTAATGGCAAAAATTAGGAAGTTGCGGCAACCTGCATAAGTATGTGATTTGAGTTACATGGACTACTTACGTAACAAGTAATCAAACAAGATCATTCCACATTGATTCAAAACTGGGATGAAAATGGAATGAAGAGGGAGGCTTACCCCTTACGTGCCTAAAGATGTCATAATTTGATAAAAGATTTCATGCGGCTCAACTTGTGTCTATCTCAGCAAATTATCTGAATCATCATAAAGAATGCCAAGACAAAATAATTGTTCTGCATCCTCAATTTAAACTTGAGCAGCGGCTGGATTTAAGAACCTAGTTTTTAAAGCTTGATCGTTATTTGGAGCTGAGGTATTCTTGACACTAATCATGGTAAGCACTGTGGTATATTATTTGAAAGTGAAGGTCAGAAAACACCAAGATTGGGAGTGCCATTAGTGGGTGTGTGACCAGCATTCTGGTGGGCCTTACAGCTAGCAGTTTGGGAATCGTTGGCAGCAATGCTCCGGCATACTCAACTGTAATGGAGTTCCTGCTTCCCTTGATTGTTCCTCTCATGTTGTTCAGAGCTGATCTGTGCCGGGTCATCAAATCAACTGGAACCCTTCTCTTGGCATTCTTGATTGGTTCGGGTATGCTATAGTTGCCTTCCTAAGTCTTTAATTTCTTTACCATGGATATTAAGGCGCTTTGTTCTGTTCAGTGAGCTATCTGCATGTCACTGGACATTTTGAACTGTGATATACATAGAGGAACAACAGTGTTGTAAATCTTCAAAAAACTTTTAATTTTGTAAAAACGAAGTTGATGTCTATTCTTGTAATCTCTTCCTTAGAAGTTAGGACTGACGATGTTTGGTTCTCTGATAGTCTGAGTGTGAGTCACACTTTCACTTCCATCTCATACTGACATTTGTAACTTGTCCTTCATATGACAGTTGCAACAATAGTGGGAACAGGAGTGGCATATTTTCTGGTGCCAATGCGGTCGCTGGGTGAAGACAGTTGGAAAATAGCAGCAGCTTTGATGGGCAGACACATTGGTGGAGGTTATTTATGTTTATAGTAAAACTATAACCGTTGATGTTTTCAAGTTGAATTGATGTCAAAAGCCTTCAAGATCATTGATCAAGTGGTCAGGAGACACACAGGAGTTTGATTTGAATAAGTTGAACGAGTCTCTAACAATTTGCATTGCACCTTGTTGAGCTTGCAAATCTATATGGGGAGCCATATCATATTCTTCTGGATTCTTATCAAGATGTCATTGTTTCTTGTGCACACTAAACGGCCTGCTTCTTTTGGCGTTTTTTTCACTATGTTTATAAAGAAATTGTACACATGGACAAATTTTCACATTACAGAAGTGTATCATAGCTGCTTATCTGCTTCAATTTTCTGTATCACGATTGACATGTTTTCTGATTTTGATTTCACGTAGCTGTTAATTATGTTGCTGTTGCCAAAGCCCTTGGCCTCTCTCCCTCAGTTCTAGCATCTGGCCTAGCTGCAGATAATGTTCTAAATGCCATGTTTTTTGCCACACTATTTGCATTAGCCTCTAGAGTGCCTCCAGAAATTGAAACATCAGAAGGTATGCCAAGTTCTAGTCCTGCTTTAGACCCACCTTTTAATATGACTCACTTCTAACATACTTCTATATCTCTGTCTGTACGTATGTAACATGATAATCTATCCAAGGAAAATCGTTTGTTTGATATCCCTTGGTTGAATCAATTAATTGAGCTGTACTTTATATTGAGAAACTTCTGGCAGGTGCCAAGTTGGACGAAGGATCAGAAAACGACAAAAAATTTCCAGTGCTACAGATGGCAACATCAATTGCTGTGTCTTTTACTATCTGCAAGATTTCCGCTGTACTCACAACCTTTTTGGGAGTTCAAGGGGGCCAACTCCCAATTATTACAGCAATATCTGTCATTCTGGCCACTGCATTTCCAAAGCCATTTGCTTATCTTGCACCATCTGGTCAAGGAATGGCTTTAATTCTCATGCAGGTCAGCAATATACTCTTTGTGAAATGTTGTAGTGATGCATTTTATTCTCTCTCTTGGTTTTTTTGGTGCGTGTCTTTTCTCTTTTGCTTTGCTTGGGTAAGAAATTCACAAGAGAAACGTAATTAGGTTCTTTTGATAAGGTAACTGATAAAATAATTTTAAGAACCTCATGCATTTCAAGTAAAAATCTAAGTGGACCCCTTATACATCGCGTTGAACTTGAAGAATGGAGAATACTGTGCAATCTATTGCAGATTTCATATTTACAGGTTGTACCCAAAAGTTGAATTTTTTCCCCCTTTGCTAGAGCTAACCCTTTTGTTTAATTTTGGAACCTTGCTTTGTGGGGACAGGTGTTCTTGACAGTGGTGGGTGCAAGTGGGAGTTTATGGAACGTAATAAACACAGCACCAAGCATTGTTGTGTTTGATTTGATTCACTTGGGTGTTCATCTGGGTGTGATACTTGGCGTGGGAAAGCTTCTGAGGTTTGATTACAAGCTATTGCTTCTTGCATCAAATGCTAATGTTGGAGGCCCTAACACTGCTTGTGGCATGGCCACTGCAAAAGGCTGGGCTTCTCTCATTGTCCCGGGAATCCTTGCTGGCGTTTTTGGAATCTCCATTGCAACTTTCTTAGGAATTGGATTCGGTGTCACTGTGCTCCAGCACATTTACAAGTTTGGGATTTAGTTTTCTTTATCTTTTAGGATATTAATGAGGGAACATAACACTTTAAAACTTTGTATAAAGAATAATATCTTCAACTGTAATTATTCTTCTTACAAGATTCCGAAGTGTCATTTCCCTGGTTAATAATATTGATTTGGAAAAGAGATAAATTGAGTTTTAAATTAAATTATATGCATCTGACAATGTCATTGTTTTTACTGTTTTACCGATGGATGAGCTTATAAGATGGATATTGTATTTATTCACTTTTTTTTACAACGAAATTAAATCAAATTAGAAGATAATGACCTACCCTATAACCGTGAATCCTTGAAAATTCTAACACATGGAGTATTTTGGTATACTCATAAGTAAACTAGTATCTATATTAGTTAGCTTCTTTGAAATGTGATCCAACTATCCAATCCTGCACAATATAATTTTTAATATTCTAGATATAATTGATGATGGAATGGCTCAAATCACACTCATTGAGAATAATGGTGATGATTTTAGAGGAATTGCAATACATATTGACTTGAATTAATTTTTTCTCCCAACAAACTTTCACATTATCATCTACTTTGTTATAGAAAAAACAGAGGGAAAACCACTCACGAATCTAGCAGCAACAAAGGAAAGATATTTTTTTTTTAATATTAAGGGATAAAAATGCTCCGCAAATTTTCTCAAATGAGCTGAGTATTTTTATCTCTTATGAGTAACAATGTTGATTAAGAAGTTTTAAAAAAGATACAATTTTATCCAATCACTAACATAAGTTAATGTTGACTGTTAAAAATTTTAATTTTATCAAAAATTTGACACGTTTTTTTTCCCTATTCTTTTTGAATTGTTCTTCTTCTCTCTCTGTGACTTCTTGTGTTCTTTTTTTGTTTTTCCCCCCAAGCCACGAATTTTCGTTTTTTGTTTAATAATTTGTCTGGCTTTGCATCTCGCATTATGCTCCACCAACCTCCCTTACCATCTCTTGCGGCCAAAAAAGTCAAATTCATCCATGTGTCTTAATTCTCCTCCTTTGTCCATCTATCCATCAGCCCTTCTTTGTTTCTTCTCATTTTGCAACTTCTCCTCTGCCGTTGAAGAGTTTAAAAACAAAAAATCCAAAGTAAAATATTAAATTTCCATTCAAATGGGAAAACTATTGTGCGATTCAACGACCGTTGCCGAGTCGTTTCAAGGTTCATAGCTGATTGTCCCTTTGAGGGATCTAAAATCCGCCCCCTCTTGAAGCCATCAAAGCCTTAGATGTAGTTAACTAGATGAGTGTCACTGCCGTCACTGACTGTTGGGAAGACGTTCTTGGCTTGGAAGAGCAGCAAAGGCGACACCTACAGAGGCTGTAGTCCAAGGTCGTGCTTGAAGCCCCCCAGGATCAGCATTTCTTTATGCTTAGATCTGTCGTTTTCCGCATCTATCAGGGTGGCGAGGTCTCGACCGACGGTAATTGCCTCTTTACGGCTTCTTAAAAGGCAGAGCGTTCTTCCTTTTGTGGGTCGACAGGGCCAATGACAAAGAGGAAGAATGGCTCAAAGGAGGAGAGAATGTCCAACCCACTTACACATACACTAACATGAATATTCCTCGGCAACGGTTATGTCCCTTGGGTTGTAATGCTTCTGTCTTCTTTGCACACATTTTGCGCAATTGTAAGGTTTGAAAAACATCACTGAATCTCACAAAACTTAAGACCTTTTTCTTTCATGACATGCATGATTAGATGATTTACAATGTTAAAAATAAAGTTTGTAAAAAAATAACTAGAAGAATCTTTTAATAGAGACTCTTGATTAAGTTTATTGGAATATACGAAAAGCTAAATGTAAAAAAATTATTTAAAAGATAATTTTTTTTTTTGAAAAGCGACATTGTCTTTTTCTACACACAACAGATAATGAATGGCCTAAAGTTTCAATTCAAGATCAACCAAATAAGCAATAATAGCATAGATATGAAGTTAAATGGAATCTTTTTGAACCTAGGTGAATTAGACTTGATATAAATAGCTCTATAAATACTAATGGTGTTGCTTCAAGTGGAAGTATTATCAAATATGATAAGAATTTTTGGATCAAGAGATTTTTCAAGAACTTTGATTATTATCTTAGCACACTGTTGCCGAACTCTTTGCAATTTTAAAAGGTCTCATACTTTACTGAAATAGAAACTTACTAAAATTAATGTCCACTCCAATTCTTTGAAGGCATTATCGCTTATTGACATTGAATGTTGTGACTCTACCTTCCCTCTGTGATTGTTAGGAACATCAAAAATCTTTCTATGAGATATTGAATTGTTACTTTTAATCATGTTTATATGAAAGCAAACAACTGTTCAAATCTTCTAACTTACAAGACTCTTTATAAAAATTTTGATATTTTTATTTTTGTCATCCTAACTCCCAACTATATATAAGCATCATGACTTTTGATATGACTAAACTTTAGTCTTTTTAAAACTTTCAGACAACATTACTCCTCTAAAAAGATAAGAATGCTTATAGCTTCCATGAGAAAATTTCCAAAACATTTTTTACCTTAAAACCTTTTTTTAAATAAAGGAATTTTGATAAATGCGCTTCAATTTTTGTTTTTTTAACAATTTGAAGCCTTCAGGACTTGAGTTATTCTTACATTTCGAAACTTTTTGACAATTAAAATTCTCATGCAAAATCTGTGCGATTTTCTCAAATAGATAGCCAGATAGGCTACGGTTATTTTAAAAAAGAAAGAGAAAGCTATTGAAAAAAAAAAAAAAAAAGTTGTCATGTGCAATGCACGTGGTAACTGCCATTGCCCTATTTTCCACATGGATCAGGATCTTATGGACGTTTGCCAACCGAGAGAATCACGGCAGTACATGATAACGCTGTGATTTTCGTCGGAAATTTCCGTTACGAATGGCCGCCTTGGGAACCCCGTCTCCCGTCAGTATCACCGTCCTCTCTTGTTCGCCGTCAATCCCGTGGTGTCACCGTCCGTCCCATTGTTTCCGCGATCGCAGCGTCAAACTAATCCTGCCACCTGAGGTTGGAGCCTTATCTGAAAGAACCATAAGACCATTTCCGAAGAGGCTGACATTGACGCGTAATTCAGTTCGACCTTTCCATGTTAGGTCGCAGCTGAAATGCCCCATCGTATCTCCTGATGATCACTGGGGCACATGGTCCGCTCTCTTCACCATTGGCGCTTTTAGTCTCTGGTAATAACATGTACCTCTCTTTGCATCATTTACATTCTACAGCTAGGTACTTTTTTCTGCTTTCTTATTCTTTTTTTTTTTTTGGTCTGGAAATGTGGGGAAATTCAAATGTGAATTTTATTTTTGAAATAGAAGGTCGACTTAGTTGTGCTGAAGATGTTGGCAAAAAAAAAAAAAAAAAGTTGTGCTGAAGATAGTCCATTTGTTGTTTTATTTTTGCAAAAACGTGATATATCTAAGTATTATATAAACTCGAAGCCTCCGTTAATCTGGGACAAATTTTATTTGTTATTGCTAGAAACTACAAATGTTATTCGACGCGAAGCTGTCATTGCTGACAAATTCTCCGAATTTATCTACTTTCAAATTAGATTTTTTTCCTGTTAATTACTTAAACATTATCTTGGAATGTAATTATACATGGAATTATTAGTTTCGTAGGCATACCTGGGTAATTTTTAGTTGTAAATGAATATATTTTACGTGAAATGCAAGGTCGGAGAAGACCAAGATTGGAAGCATGGTAAGTGCTGCCCTGGTGAGCACCTTTGTTGGCCTTGCAGCAAGTAATTTAGGAATACTTCCTTATGATGCACCGGCTTATTCATTTGTTTTGGAGTTTCTGCTGCCCTTAGTTATTCCATTGCTATTATTTAGAGCAAATTTGCGCCACGTGGTGAACTCGACGGGGACACTACTGTTAACTTTCTTGCTTGGTTCAGGTGATTTAAGTTACTTGGGATAGTCCTGTATGCTCAAACACGTAAAGATTGCACTTAAACTTATACAGACGATGAAATGATTAAAAGCTCTTCTATGATTGAAAAGCTCTGGTAATTTTATTCAAGCTAACACCAAATAGAGGCAAATACAACGCTCACTCAGAAAACCAACTTAAATGAGAAAGTAACAGCACCACAGTTACATAGTATGAGGAATAGCCGAAAGAAGAGAATTATCACAAAAAGGAAGAGCAGGGGAAAGGGAAGAAAATGCCAGAGGAAGGGTCAGAATGAGACATATAGCTACTCTTTCTTTCACCTTCGAAGGTCTGTGACCACCTTATCAGTCCATTATTTTCATCCCCAGTCCATGCTTCCCCATGGCCCATCACACTCAAGCCCTATATCATTACAAAACATTCACCAAAATCAGAAATTCTCCTGCGCCTGTTTTGTAGTCTGTGGAGAAGTTGCATAAATATACCTTTACTTTGTTGATGATATATTTGGATTGTTGAGGCCTTGAACAAACTAAAAGGGAAGAAAAGCAAAAAGAAGTTTGTATGAATTATTTTATAATGGAAATGACAAAATAAGATCAAATAGTTGATGATTGATGAGCCTCTTAATGTTCCTCTGCTTTAGGGTCGTGCTTAGGGAAAAATGGAGCCGTTGTAATGTCATAGATATTGAAACTTTGTTTAATTATAACAGTATTTTTAAAATCTTGTTTTGTTAATTCTATTTTTAATCTCATGAATGGCAGTTGCTACTATTGTTGGAACTCTAATAGCATTCTTGATAGTGCCAATGCGATCTCTTGGTCCTGACAACTGGAAAGTGGCAGCAGCTCTCATGGGTAGCTATATTGGTGGATGTAAGTTCCTCAACAAGTTGCAACAAATAGCCTGCATCGTGCCCAAAGCATGGATACAAATCATTAATCTATTAAATAAATTGCAAATTTTATGTTAACTTCATCTTTAAATAGTGGTAATGTATTATAATTGGTGTGGTCCTTTACCTTATGTATTCTGTATGATTTTATCATGTTTATATTCATCATGTATATGTAATATTTAATAAGAGACATTCATGGATATAACTGTAGAACATGTTTAACGTAACTAATATAGTACCTAATATGTTTTTACTTTGGGTCTTCTGTATGGGACTTTCTCATTAAAGGGGTGCCCAATGAATGATTGATGTATATCAAAGAATTGGCATGCAGCAATGAGGATAAATAATTTGGCGTGACTTCGTGGATGTTTATGTTGCATTATGTTTTGAGATCATGAATTTATTAGTACATAAAATTATGTAGGTGCTCTAATTTTGGAACTTCAGTCTTGGTGGTATCTCTTCCCCAACTGAAAAATTTTGTGCATTCATTTTTACAATAATGATAAAATAACTGAATGAGTTTCCTTGCTCGGGTTGATTGCTGTAGCTGTTAATTATGTTGCTATTTCAGAGGCACTTGGTGTGTCTGCTTCAGTTTTAGCTGCTGGAGTGGCTGCAGACAATGTTATTTGTGCCACACATATTATGGTATTGTTTGCATTGGCTTCTAAAATACCTCCTGAAGCTCCAGCCTCAACCACTGGTATGAATTTCTGGTTCTTTTCACATCCTGTTGGGCTGGAAGATGAACATCTTTTTATCTTTTCATATCATTTGCTTGATATTTTTAAAAATTCGCTGATTTTTGCTTTGCTTTTTGCCTTTGAGCCAAACTTTTTTTACTCTGCATTTTATTTCTTGGTAAGTTTGTTAAGATTGCTAGATACTAGTAACTTTTTATTTGGTCATATTACCTTCAGCAGGTTATTTGCCGTTTTGGTTCACTGTCATTATAATATTCCATGCATTAAGAATTGATTGCCCATATACCTTCTGAGTTGTAGTGCCTACACAAGCACCCCATATCTAGATTCTTTCCCCTGTCAGTGCCAGTGTGCCACACAAAAAATGATGATACAGAAAAAATCAGATGTTGTTAAAAAAATGCATTTAAACATCTTGGTTAGACTATGTCACCACATTGGCTGAATCACTGACCCTCTTCCTTCACTGTCATTGCAAATTAAACTGGTCTGCCTGCAGAGCAGGAACTGTGCGAGTTTTAATCTTTTACTCTGGTTCCATTCACCGGTCCACGTACATGATTTTAAGAATGTTGCTCAATTCTTTTTGTCCATAAATTTGATTTAATGAAACTTGCAATGATCTAAGCTCATGCAATGAAGAGAAAAGGCAAAATACTTACTTAGATAAATACTTTAAGGAATGACCTTCCTGATGCAGCTAAGTCCTAATGTAAACAAAAGGGGGTTCTTTACCTTTGGAGAGTTTAATGGGGAGCTGTTGGAGATTTATTTTGTGGAAATAACTGGTACATAATATCTTGAATCTAGATGCAGCAATTCTTTCTATTATTTTGTCAAATGAAAAATTTGGCTTGACGACAGCTAATATTGGCAGATGATGCGATGTATAGGGAGAACAATGATGAGAACAAGATAACCGTCTTGCAGTTTGCTGCTGCACTTGCTACATCGTTTCTAGTATGTAAAGCTGCTGAAAGCCTAACAAAATTCTCTGGAATTCACGGAGCAACTCTTCCCGGAGTTACAGCAATCATAGTCATTTTAGCCACTCTACTCCCAAGGCAGATCGGTTCCCTTGGACCTGCTGGTCACACTGCTGCACTGGTTTTGATGCAGGTAGCAAAATCTGTGAACCCTTATGAAGACCTCGTTTCCTTTGATTTGGTGATGTGACCTTGCAAATAATCATCATGAGATATGTTGCCTAGGTATTTTTTGCAGTGACTGGAGCTAGTGGGAGTGTGAGGACTGTCATCAAGACTTCCCCAAGTATTTTCATGTTTGCTCTAATCCAAGTAACCATCCATCTTGTTGTAGTTCTTGGGTTGGGAAAGTTGTTTGGGTTTGATTTGAAACTGTTACTGTTAGCATCCAATGCCAACATAGGAGGTCCTGCGACTGCCTGTGGGATGGCCAAAGCAAAAGGGTGGGAATCTCTAGTGGTTCCTGGCATTCTTGCAGGCATTCTTGGCATTTCCATTGCTACTTTCGTCGGCATTGGATTTGGAGTTATGGTTCTCAAGCACCTTTAAGGTTCAATAACAAGCATTACAGCAACCTATCTGAACTCATGATATTTTTCTTCCGGATGAAGATTTTAATGTTGTCTAAGATATCATTTTGCTTATAGCTGATGGTGACTGCTTTCATGTTATTGTTCCATCATGAAAATACTCAAAATAATAACAGTTACAACCAAATGTCATTATATTAATATGATGTCACTGACTGAACAAAATTGAATAATAAAAAAATTCAATCAAATACCACGGTGATGTAAAGATATAGATTGAAGGGAAAAATATGTTATAAGGAGTTTAATAAATTAGAGAAAGACTAAAGGAATAAAAAATTTGTCTGGAATTTGTTAGGAGCATGCTATTCATGGCTTATGAATCGTAGAATTTTATATAGATTTTATCTTTCATGCTCAAATTGATGTTGATAGATGATGTTCACAAATTATTTTGTTTAGTAATCTCATTAACTGTTGTTTAGTGATCTTATAAAATTATTACAAGTATTCCACTCAAATATTACTCTATACTAAATATATATTTAAAATTTACAATCTACTTCCAATTTCATTACCAGCCCCAATCTTTATACCAAACAGGGCTTTTATGTTGTTGTTTGGTAAACAATGGTCCATGACAATTCACCCCAAAAAAAGAAACGAAAACGGAGAATTTCAGGACATTCATTTGAAGCAATCCCGTTAGATAAATACAGTTGAGGTTAAGGAGATTACTAATTTAGACGCACGCTCTTATAAGGATGTCCCTCTGCGCGTCCGTGCGCGTAAGTTCAGGACATTCATTCTGCTAGTTAACAAGGATGTCCTTGTATCTCTCTCTGCTTGCCTGGATGCCCATTTGTTCTATTTCTTGTTTCCAAGCAATTTCTCTCATTCTTAATAATATATATACTCCATCCGTTAAAAAATATAAAGCATTTTTAATATTTTAAAATATAATTATTGTTTTTTTTTTAAAAGTGTCCTTATTAATAATAATCTTATATTTATTATAGGGTGTTTAATAGGAGTAAATATGAAAAGATAGAGCTAGTTGAAACAAGTGGTATCAAAGTGAAGTTTCGTTTATAATCAAAATCACATTTGCGAAAAGATTGTCAAGATGTCTAATTGTGAGTGAACTGCAATCAAGTAGTTAGTATCATATCAAATAGAATTTGACTTAATAACTAATATATAATAAAGTTGAAAGAGTTATAAACCTTAACTTTAAAATTTTGAGTTAAGATATGATGTATTTCACCTTTGCTGCCTATTTGTTTTCTTCCTCTCTTTTTGGTTTTATTGTTCACACAATAATAGAGAGCCCGTAGATAAAGTTGGAAATTAGAGTTGAGTTTTGCTAAGCTCGATTATACATTAGAGTTCTATTTTGCAAAACATGACCCTAACCTTTAGGACTGATGAGCTAGCCTTGCAGGTCTTGGCCCCAATATATATATTTTTTCTCTTTTAATTTAAAAATTTTAAAAAAAGGATTTATCTCAAAAAAAGTTATCACACAAAAATTAAGTCGAAAAAATAAATTTAAGTAAATCCACTCAACAAATATGGAAGCGAAGCTCAGAGTCTAGGACTAGGACTGTGTTATTTTCGTGTCATTGGCGTTGGTGGGGGAAGCCAAGCTAATGGCGGATGATGGTTCCATTTACGTTAGAGATCGAGGAGTGTAAGTGTCTATAGAGGGGAGGGGAGGCCACACCTCTAAATGCTCCTTTTTCTTCGTTTTGTGACTCGTGAAGTGGGTAAGTGTTTACTGGCTGTTGGTAACAGTCTAGGGTTTTCAATTTAATCATCAATCTCTTATTTTTTAAAATGATTTTTTTTTTAAAAAAATAAAACTTAAAAGGGCCAGCTTGATTTTTTAGGCCCATTAGGGACGGCTCATTTAAAGCTCAAAATGCAGCTTGAAGTTGCAGCCTAACTCATGTTATTTCCAAGCTTGAAAGAGCCAACCTGACAAACTTAGTCCTAATTCCTGACTTTAACTATAAATATATGAGATTTTTTTTTTTATATCAAGTCAAATCAACTCACACTTATAAGTACACCATTAACCACACAAGCATGCTCCACCTGACGCCAATATGCTACAATAGCTTAGCCCAATCTGCTGCAAAAGTTCCTAATGAATTTCATGGGCTTTTTGTGAAGTGATATGAGAAAGGCTTAGTGCACAACTCATGGTGATCATTCACGTACATGGGAACCAGCCGCCATAACTGGAAAAAAGAGTTTTTAAATTCTTAATGTTTGTGTGCTTCACAACTAAGAATAAATATATGAGATTTTTTTTTTATATCAAATCAAGTGAACTCACACTTATAAGTTCACCATTAACCACACAAGCATGCTCCACCTGACGCCAATATGCTACAATAGCTTAGCCCAATCTGCTGCAAAAGTTCCTAATGAATTTCATGGGCTTTTTGTGAAGTGATATGAGAAAGGTTTAGTGCACAACTCATGGTGATCATTCACGTACAAGGGAACCAGCCGCCATAACTAGAAAAAACAGTTTTTAAATTCTTGATGTTTGTGTGCTTCGCAACTAAGAATAAATTATACACCTCTCCCTCTTCTTAGCCGTTAGATAAAATATACAGTCAAGATTAACCCAACTATTGCACAAATTCCACTGCACTGGATCCAAATCCTAAGGGATATGACGGTTTGCGGAGCGTCCGGGGAAAATGTCACTTTACTGTTAATAATTAATAATAATAATAATAATTAAACAGTTATTACTCTATTTTTTTTTTTGCTATTGGAAATAGTAGTAATTCAATAAAATCAACCAAAAGGTTATCAGATTCTGGAGAAGTACAATTTTTGACAATATTTATTATCAGATTATCTTCATTGTTACCGACACTGATATAATAAGGATTTGATAGATTATCTGTAATATTTTTTAGTTTTAAAAATTACATTTTTAATCTTACTTTTTTAATGAAATTAATGATTTATACGATCTACTATCTTATAGAAATACAGATATTTAATTCTGTTTACTAGTACAGTTGCAATAATTAAATGGGAAAATACCGTTGGCAAAAAATAATAATAATAAATGGGAAAATCTGGAAGTTCCTATAGTTTACACCTATTTTCGAGATAGTCCTTATATTTCAAAACCTTAAGAAACGTTCCTCAGCTTGCAATTTACTCCGTTACTGGGGTTAATATATCCTTAGAATTTCGAAGGACCAAAAACTCATTTGCACTGTGTACAATTTGGCTTTAACAGCGTTTACGTGCTGAGGTAGAGAGGCTCGCTTACATGGATGCTTTATCATCACACACATCATAGTTTTACAAATTAAAAATAAAAAGCAAATAAGCAATTAAATTAACATTAACATTTTTATGAACGAAAAAACAAAACCTTCCGTGCAGACAAAAAAACCAGGGTGAGCCAACCTCGACCTTATCTCTTCCGTGTTCGGTACAGATGAATGAAGGCTAGCCACAGGGTCCAAACGTTAATTATAAGAGCTATCCAAGACCAGAAATTGATGCAAACGTTGAATCTCCAGAATTCTCCCTCAAGGGGTAAGGAATAGACAGTTTTGTCATCACCTTCAGTTTTGCAATGCGGGATGAGAAGGGTGATTGGAAACATGCTTGCTTAAGAAAGTGAGCCTAGTACCTCCGACCATTGCGGAGCTAATAGCTTTATCTATGAGATTGAACTTTTGTTGGAACAAGCGATGCCCAAGTTTAGAATGTGTTTGCTAGGGATATATATCTGATGATCCTACCCACCACGTTAGATCGATTTAGCTAGAAATTTTTGTGACTAATCACAGCGATAGGATGCTGAGTGATGTTATTAGATGAGTCAAAGCATAGTTGTTTTGCTTCCTTTTGCTTGTTTTAGATATGCAATATCACTACTCTGTTCTAGCTTCAGCTTTGTTGGCTTTTGTTTAGTTTAATTTCGTGATCAGCCTCCATGTGAAACACATTTTTTCACTTGCATTTGCTCAGATTTGATTTAGTCAAGGAATTATCTAAGGTTTGGTCTCAAATTGTGTGGTTTGGTTCTGTTTAATTTCAACCTTCACTTCCTCTCCAGAGCTTGGAGTTAGCAAGACGTTCGTTAAAACACAGGGACTGGATTGAAAACAAGTGCATGTAGATAGATAACGGGTTGTGATCAGCAAAGGAGATCTTAGGGAGAACTTTCACAACACACTCAAGAAATGTAGAGACAAAGGGAATGTTAGCTAATGCTCGGTCTAACCTTTCAAAGAGGTGCAAGCATCCGTGAAGTTGTGGCCTTTTCCAGGTAAATTTGGGACCTAAAAAACCCAAATCCAGAAGTTTCCAATCGTCGATTCTATCCTAAAACTAGTTGATGCGATTCAGATTACGGGATCATCCACTAACCTTTTCAGAAGGAGATGCGATGTCATTAAAGTCACCAAACATGATCCAAGGTTCAGTAATTGAAGCTACGAAGTTGGCTAAATTTTGCCAGAGTGTTCTACGAAGATCAGAGTGAGGAATAGCATAGACTGCAGTGGCAATGAAGGTGGGGCTTCCAATCAAATTGCAACGAAAGTGAATGAACTGTCTGTTCTCATTAAGAATACTGATTTGAACATCTCTACCATCCCAAGCTAGAGTTAAACCTCTCGAGCGTCCCATACTGGGTATTATTTTGAGAGTTACAGCCGAGTGAGAGAAGTTTTTGAAGGCGAGAGTCCTCTTCACAGCGAGTGTCCAAGAGAATTAAAATGTTAGGCTTAGGCCCAGTCAAGACTGCTCTAAGGTGTTTTAAGAGGCCTTTGCCGCAGGACCCCCTAGAGTTCCAATAAAATATTTTGACAATCGTTAAACAGGTTGTAAAGCATAGTGGTCCAAAGATAAGACCCATTAAAATTGGGTTTCGGGAACTATGGACTCTAGTAATTGATCATTGTTGCTCGTGTCTGCGTGGAAAGGTTATCTAGCACCATCCTGCTCCACTTGCATATTAGATTGCTCATTTGGATCAATTGAAAGGAGACAAGCATTTCTATTGTCTAAATTTGATTGGGCTTCGACTTAATAGGCCCTCAAATCAGTGTTCTATCACTCTCCTCCCAGGTTAGCATAAGAACTTCATTACTTTTAGCAAAATCTTTTCCCATATCCCTTATTCTTTTCTCAGCTTTCCTCGTTGATTTCCCCTAGCGTGCCACCTCATCGAGCTCTTTTTTCTGTGATAATACTTCTTGCGCCAATTCTTGTACCAATAGTGCACTCGCATTATGACCATTTTGCTCCACTACCTGTTGTATGGCATCAACATTCTCAGTGATATCGTCCCATTTGACCTCCTTCTCAATACTCTTTGCGGTGTTACTTTTCTTTCCTTTTTTTTTTTTTTGCTTTGTCCTGTGTCGTGGGCCCTCTTTTTTTGTACATACTAAACTCTACATGAGGGCAACTGTTTCATTAATCACGTCACGTTGCTCTTCCTCATCAACTTCAAGCACTTTAAAATGAGATCCGATGGTATTCCGGCGAGATGTTCAGCTGCAGCATCCTTGCCTTTTCTCTGTCTATATTGCTTCTGAACAACGGACCATTGATCATGGTTTAGAGTATCATTCATCTTCTCCATCTCAGATTCACGGTTAATAGGGCTCTGTTTTAATTGCTAGGCTTCTTCTTAAGATTTCATCGTCATCTTGGAACAAACCTCCGATCTGTGACCAAAAACACCACAACTAATACAGAGCATATGTAGAACTTCGTATTCTAAGAAGTAATCGTCTCCTTCCAGGTGAAAACCAAATATGAGTTGCTTTGTGAGATTAACTAACACACAAATTCATGCGAAATAACCCCTTAGTTGACAAGAAGTGTGTACATCAACTTTGATAGTTCAGTTGATTCGATTTCCAATGTAGGTGAGAACTTCGTTGTCGTAGTATTCTAGAAAGGCTTTTAACACTCTAACCCAGTAGGCAACTTTATCAATAGTGGCAGTTTAAGGCTTAAATTTTGGTTCCCAGGTCCTAACTGTAAGATAGTGATTGTAGATCATCCATGGTCCCCCAATTAAAGCATCAAAATAGTCATCCTTGCTTGAGAATTTGACAACAAAGAAACCATGGCCAATATTGATGAGCCTAGTTACACCTTTTTTTGCCCACAAAGGACGAACAAAGCAATCTTGATTCAAGCGCTTTAAAACCAACTGGTTTATCCAGGAGTTTAACAATAATCGCCCTTTTCTAAGATTTGTAGAGTCTCTTTTTAACCTTAGAGGAAAGGACGAAAGTTCGAAAGTTTTTTGAGTCATTCTTGATGGTTTGATAATTAGGTTTTGTCAAGTTCTCAATAGCAGCATCCAACATATCATCATTTGAGATGTCTTCTTCATCATTGTTTGGTTCATCATCGAAAGGTTCGTTATCCCTGTTTTTGCCTTTAAGTGCATCTGCAAATGAAGGCTTAGTGGTAGATGAGCCAGGTTCTTTTGAACCTAGTTTTAGCCAGTAACTATGGAGCGGATTATCTTTTATAAGCATTCTAGTGTTCTTGATCTTTTTTGAGCTTTGAGTAAGAAGGTCATCTTCTTCCTCAGTGGGGATACTGTTCGGCTGCAGAGAGAGTTTTCAGGGAGCAAGAGAAAGAGCCATTTTTTCACTAAAAAGATCCTAAACCCTTTCATTTTGAAGCTATATGGCTCTCTCATAATAGCTTTAAAAGCTTTCTTCAAGATCAATGAAATAATTTTGATGAGCTAGAATCAAATTTACATAGCTTCGATCAATCTCTTCAACATTGGAACAAAGTGATTTTTAGGATGGTGGAAAGAAAAAAAAAAGAAACATCTTAACCATATTAAATGGCATCCAGAAATCCTCTGCCTACCCACACTCTAAATTCTTGTGCAAACTGGAATGCTCCTTACAGATTGAATTAGAGGAAATTTTGAAATTTAAAGAAACAAAATTGTTCCAGAAAGCCAGGACCCAATGGATAAATAGTGGAGATAGAAATATCAGGTATTATCACTTGAAGACAACTCTGAGATGAAGAAGAAATAGAGTTTTATCTTTAAAAGATGAATCTGAAAGTTCTGTCAATAATGAAGAAGATTTGAAGAAGCTAGTTACCATGCATTTCAGACATTTGTTTTCCCTGGATAACTCAAAAGAATTTCATTTGAACACTAAGACCTCCTTCCCCCTTATCAATCAAGATTCGCTCACCAATTTAGCTTCAATCCCTTTCAATGATGAAATAAAAAATGCAGTGTTTTTTATGGGGCCTTACAAAGCACCAGGATATGATGGATTCTTGCCTATTTTCTTCAGAGCCAATTGGGAGACGATGGGGAGCTCATTCTGTAAATTTGTGCATGATTTTTTTAAAGGCTCCTGTTTAATAACGAAAGCCAACAAAACTCTTATCTCCCTTATACCTAAAACAAATGAACCAAAATTGGTTAGCCATTTTAGACTAATCTCCTTGTTCTTAGTTCATTATAAAAGTATTACCAAAATCATTGTAGCCAGGTTAAAGGGTTTGATGGATACCCTTATATCCCTTTTCCAAGCTAGTTTTGTACCTGGATGTCAAATTCAAGACAACATCATCATAAGCCAAGAAATAATGCACATCATGAAAAAGGCTAGAAAGAAAAAAGGTTTCTTCGCAATGAAGATTGACTTAGAAAAAGCCTTCGGACCGTGTTAGGTGGGACTTCTTACAACAAGTTTTGATTGATGTTGGTATGAGTTTTGATTTCATTAATCTTATTATGAATTGTATCACACCTGTGTCCTACAATGTCTTATGGAATGGCACTCAAACTGAATTTTTCTCACCACAAAGAGGTCTCTGACAATGAGATCTAATTTCACCATTCTTGTTTGTGTTGTGTATGGATAAACTTTTTCACGTTATCAGTGATGCAGTCGACTCTAGCTTCTAGTTACCTATCCATATCACTAAGCAATGACCATTTATATCTCATCTCATGTTTGCTAATGATCTCCTTCTTTTTGGAGAGGCCTTTGAACAACAAGCTTCAGTCATGATGAACTATCTGAATTCATTTTGCCAAACATCTAGAGAGAAGATTAATAAAATCTAAATCCTCCCTTTTCTTCTCTCAAAATGTGAGCCCAAAACTGAGAGGGAAAATTAAAAGGATCTCTGGAATGAATATATCTGTGGAAATTGGTTGTTATCTCGGCTTTCCCTTGACAAATGAACAAAGAACATCCAATAAGTTCCAGTACATCATAGAAAAAATCAAATCTAAGCTTACTGGCTAGAAATTAAATCTAGCTTCCTCTCTACTACTGTTCGAGTTGTTTTGGCTAAGTCTGTCCTCACTGCAGTGCCCCTATACCCCATGCAAGTTTTAAAAATCCCAGTATCTATTTGTAATGAGATTGAAAAGCTCTAAAGAAATTTCATTTAGGGTAACCCTACCTCTAAAGGCTTTCATCCTCTAAATTGGAACCGCATCACATTACCAAAAACTATGGGGATTGGGATTTAAAAAACTCTCCTCTGTTAATAAAGCCTTTAGAACCAAACTCACTTGGAAACTTGTTAGGGGTTCTAAAGGCTTATAGGCTAATTTGCTACAGTAAAAGTGCATGCCTAGATCTAAAAATAATCTTTTAGAAGTTAAACCAAGCGATTCTATAGTTTGAAAATTCATTTGCCAGCACAAAGATCTAGTGGATAAAGGTTCTAGATGGAAACTTCGCAATGGGGAGTCTATTGATTTTTTTAATGATTTCTGGCTATTCATAGACAAGAAGATTAAAGATTTGGTACTTTGCCCTCTCTCAGATGGAGAATGACAATCTAAAGTTGCTAACTATATATACTTTGGGGCCTAGGATTTCATTAGATTATCCTTTGTAGTGCCTCAAGAGGTACTCTCTAAACTTATATCTTTATTGCCTCCTTCTCCATCTACAGGAAATGACATTATGCTTTGGAATAGAACTACTGATGGTTCTTTCACCACCAAAAGTGCCTATTTTATGATTGAAAAACCTCCCCTAAATTTATTGGTTCCCCTATTTAAAACTATCTGGAAATGGAAAGGAGCCAAGAGAATTCGTATCTTCTTATGACTTACCTATCATAACAAGCTACCCACTAACAAGTGGAGAAGCTCTTGGACTGATTGCTCCCCCTTATGCAACTGGTGCAATCTTGAGGAGGAAGATTTTCTCTATATCACTAGGGACTATCCTTATGCCAAACAAATCTAGTGTGCTCTAGTCCCAAATAGTGCCCATCATAATTTTTTCTCCCTCAATCTTAAAGATTGGATGTCATAGAATATAAAACCACCATCCAATGCTAATCTTTTTGCTAACTGGGATCTTCTCTGGGGTGTTACTATTTGGAAATTGTGGAAATGGAGAAATTACATTATCTTCCAACCTGATTCCATTAAACCTGTCAACCCACTGGATGATAGATTAAATTCCTGAAAACTCTTTGTTATGCAAGAAAATAATCCTCTTTTTGAGAATGAAGCTGTTTTTGGAAATATGTATTGGAAACCACCTCCAAAGAACTAGGTCAAATTTAATACAAATGGAGTTGTATCTTCTACCTCGGGCAAGGCAGATTGTGGAGGTGTTCTACGTGATAGTACTAGAGCTTGGATTATTGGCTTCTCATTTTCCCTTAGAAGCTGTTCTTCTTTTCAAGCTAAAGAATGGGCAATTCTTTGAAGTCTTCGATTGGCATGGGATATAGGATTCAAAAAAGTAATCATTAAGTTAGACTGTAGAAACTTGGTTGATTCAATTGGCAGCTCTGAGACTTATGATGGCAGCCTTGTCTTCTTAGAAAATAAGAAGCTTCTTCAGTACAGCTAGAATGTGCAGATTAACTATACTCCGAGAAGAATCAACATAGTTGCAGACTATTTAGCCAAAGAAGGAATCTCAACTTCCTCTTTATATGATTCGGCCCCTCTCCCCTTAAGGGACCTTGTGTTTAATGACTCTTTGGGACCCCACTCCCTTTATACTGCTTATGTTTAAATTTATCTAATCGGCCTCAGCCATCATTTCTACCAAAAAGAAAAAAGAAAACAGTGCATATAAACCGTAAGGAGACCTCCAGATGTGATGATAAATGAAATTAAAAATAATTTTATTTCTATATTTGATTTGATGAAAATAAGAAAAGTAATTGTGTACTTCTCTGGTCCTATTTATAAGGTAGAGACAGAATATTTATTTTGATCCTATTTATAAGTCATCTCAATGATTATTATGCTCATCTTTACAATTTTGACCCTATTAAATGTAAGGAAGTTTATTAAATGTTAGATTATTTTATTTTAAAATAGGTATATTTAATAAGAATAAAGATGAAAACTTGTTAAATTTTTAGACAGAGTTAATGAGATTCAAGGTTTTTCTTGATTGCAGTAAAAATGGTGAAAGTGACTTATAAATAGGATCAAAAAGTATTGTGCAAGATTGTTGTGAGTTTGATATTGATAATAATTTATTAAAAGGGAAAAGAATTTTTCATATTGAAAAAAGAGTTTTTAATTTGCATATCGTTAGAAATTTACTTGCGCCAAGGATTTGAGGTGATAACTAATACAACGGTTGGTTGGATACAAAATGTCAATGGAAGAACATGAAAAACAAAACGCTAAAAAATCACTTTGGATCGTGTGAAAAAAAAATGAAAATGATGAATGTAAAAAATGCAATAGTAGATCCATGTAATTTGATTATGTTTTGTTTTTAGTTTTTATAATTCTATTTTGATATTACTAATACTTTAAATTTGATTATGCAACACTAGTACTTGCAACTATTAAAAATATACATATTCCCTCCGTTCAAATATATAAAGTATTTTTTGAAGAATTGAATATTAAAAAATGTAAGGTATTTTTAGTTTTTTGAGTTGTAATTATTATCTTTTTTGAAAAATACTTCTATTAATGAATGACTTTATATTTGTTATAGAGTATTTAATAAAAATAAATGTAAAAAGATAAGGTTAGTTTAAAAGTAGGTAACTAATTTATTAAAGGTGAGATTCAGTTAAAAATACTTTATATTTTTGAATTGAGGAAGTAATATTTAAAGACCAAGATGACATGGACAAAATTAATTTTATTGCCGTGTACTTAAATTTTTTTAAATTTTTTTTATTAATATATACTCTCTCTATTAAAAAATATAAGGTATTTTTAATTGAATCTCACCCCCAATAAAATAGTTACATACTTTCAAACTACCTCTATCTTTTCATGTTTACCTCTATAAAACACTCTACAATAAATATAAAGTCATTATTAATAGGGGCACTTTTTAAAAAAATAATTATTACACCTCAAAAAACTAAAAACGCCTTATATTTTTTAACATTCAACTCTTCAGAAAATCTCTTATATTTTTTAACAACGAAAGTAATTAATTTTATATTTATCTCTCATATTACGTTTAAACGTCTAAACATCAAAGAAAACATTTTTTTTCTCCTTGTCTTTTATTTTTAATCATACTTGGTGAATTTGTTTTCTCGTCAATGTACATTTTTCTAACATGTGAACAAAGAGATAAACAAAGTTACATCAAAATTAATTCCACCGGTACGCTCATACGCTCATAGTCATTATATTTATTTTTAAATCCTAAAGATCAACGTTAATTAGACAAATAAATTTAAACATACTGACAACAATGAAATAATACAGTAGAGACTACAATCAAAGCACAAGGTTCTCCCGTTTTATTTATTTATTTTTTTTAAAAAAGATCACTTTGGAACATTTGTCAAACGTTTAGTATCTTATGTGATTGTTCATTCTTTATTACTTAGCATCCTTGAACATGAAATTGATTCATCAGCGACATCATGCAAATTCCTTCATGAAAGTCCTCAGATTCTGATCGGAAGACCCTCCTTCTCTCACGGCCTCTCTGGCCAACTCCTTCCATTTCCTGGCATTCTTTCTCATTTCCACTGCTTTCTCTCCATTCCCCAACACCGCATCCAAACACCTCCTTATTTCTTCGCTCTCTGCTACTCCTTCTTCGTTCACCGACACCCTCGTACCTGTCTTCCACAAGTCTTCTATCAGCTTCGCATTGGTCCCTTGGTCTATCCACTGAGGAAACGCCACCATTGGTACCCCTGAAACTAAGCTTTCTATGGTCGAATTCCAACCACAGTGGGTAACAAAACATCCCACTGCACTGTGTGACAGAACCTCCACTTGACTGCACCAATTTACTATCTTACCCCTCTCTTCCAATTCCCTCCTCCAGCCCCTCCTCGTCGTCTTTTCTTCTTCTCTACAGTTCCCATTTTCCTGTTCCTTCTTTTCTGACTCTTCCCTTGTTTCATTATCCTTGATGACCCACAAGAATGGCCTTCCAGAATCCAAAAGAGAACATGCGATTTCCTTCATCTGCTTCCCAGATAACACCGAAAGGCTTCCGAATGCAACATATACCACCGAACACTCTGCCTGCGAGTCAAGCCATCCCATATAACTGCTTGAGCAACTGAAGATGTCAGCCCCAAACGATTTATCACTCGGATCCTTTCCATCTAAAAACGCAGACGGAATCAACGGCCCGATCGGGATCATGTTTAGCTTATCAATGGCTCTGATGGCTTCCGATTCTAACGCTTCGAAACTATTCACCAGCACTCGTGGCATCACCTCCTTCTCCAGCTCACGAAAGTGCTCGTCCATGGACTGAATGGCAAAAGAGTAAATATTCGAAGGTTGTAGGAACGAGGGAAGGTCCTTCGTCTTCAGCAATGGCATTCCTGGTAATTTTATATCTGATTCGGGATCTTCACTTTTGGTCTCAATGTATTCTCGATAGCCCCTCAGGTAGTAATAGTATATGTTCAGCACGGCGGCCGGTTGAATCCAGAGCAGCGCCGACGGCACGTTAAATGAACTCGCTGCCTCTGCAGCCCAAGGAACGAATAGAGTGTATATTAAGCCGGTGAAAGTTTGACCTCCGTTGGATTTGGTGGCCATGATGAGATTGGCAAGAGATTGTTTTCCACGACGTTTCATCTCAGACATGAAGAGCGAGACTTTAGCGTCGTCAAGTGTGTTGGCAAAACCGTCATTGTAACCGTCGGAGAAGGTGGTGAATGTGAGGCCGTCGATTATGGGATTCCGGATGATACGGCGGTGCATGGAGACAGTGATCAGCAGAGTCACCCGCGCTCCCATGCCGATAAGTCGCTTGGCGAACTGGAGAGTAGGGTTCAGGTGGCTTTGCGCCGGAAATCCAACAATCAGGAAGTGTTGCTGCGTTTGTGCCATGGTATCGGCGGTCGCTGAGCGTGAGGAAGCTTGAAACTGGTAGGAATTTGAGTGCACCAGGTGATCAATAGAATTGGAGCACGCGAGGACGTATACGTAGATGACAAGAATAATTTGGTCCCCACAAAAGCAAAAACAATCTGTAATCTATGATCTATAATCTAAATCTATATCTACCTTGTAAAAGCTGTCGGATGGGGTACTGTATATCTACAATACCTGATCTCTCTCTCTCTCTCTCTCTCTCTCTCTCTCTCTCTCTCTCTTTTTAGATGGGTAGTCGTTTCTGGTAAAAAACAAAAAATTGGTAGCTGCCAGATCGGTAAACATCTACACTGCCAATCCGACTGTCTTTTTTTTTAAAGAAAATTTGTCAGTTTTTGTTTAAATATGATATGGTAAAAATAAAAAAAGATAAAAAATTATCTTGACCTTGTAATAAAAGAGGTATTTGTAGGACCTGCAAAATATAAAACTTATAATTAAAAATGAGTAAAGTGTTTTGACATTTTCTTTATTTTATCTTAATTAATGATATATGTCTTCTATTTTTTAAAACATATATGAACATTTCTCCAAATAAAATAGTTATAAAATACAAGCCTTTTTTTTATTTTTATTTTCATCTACCTAACCATTATTTGACCATTAAATTATATGTATTGAACTAAAGTGCTCCTATTTAAATATAAATATTGTCTAAAAATTATCTAAATTACCAAAAAACTAAATTTTTTACTTTTTTAGAAAGTTAAATATATAAATTGACCAAAAAAATTTTAAAAAATGTAGTTTATTGACTTAATAAAGAGAAAAATAAAATAAAATAATTTTTAAAAATTTAGAATAATTAAATCAACCTAAATAAATTTGAAAGTGAGAGGTGCAAGAGCTGGGCTTGACTATAAATTTTTTTAATATATTTATATATTTTAAAATCGATATGATTTGAAGATTTAATGGGAATGGAGAGAATGTGAGATTTTAATAAAATTTATTTTCTTAAAAATTAAATAGTGTGGTTCAAAAAAATAGTGTGTAGACTTACCATTAAAAAATGTGAATGAGGGCATATATTTAAAAATTTTTAAAATTTAGATAAGGTGTGAGGTAAAATAAAATTTTTATATTTTAAAATATCATGGTAAAATAATAGGTTTTAGATATATAAAGAAATTTCTAATGATAAAAAAGTAGGTGTGGGACCTATAATTTCATTAATAAAATTAAATTAGTAATTATTTTTAAAATATTAAAATTAGTTAATGGATAATTTTGTTAAAAACATAGATAGTATAGTTGTAGGACTCGGTAAAAAAGTAAATATGTGATCTACTACTAAAAAATTTGGGCATGGGACTAACATCTATACAAGTTAAAAATTTAGACAATGTGTAAAAAAAATATGAATATTTTTATATTTTGAAAGATTATGTGAAATTTATGGTAAAAATTGACGATAAATATGAGATTTTTAATAAAAATAACAGGTGTTTGATATGCAAAGAAGTCACTAATGGTAAAAAAATGATTGTGGAACCTATCATTTATGTAGGATTCATAGTAAAAGTTATATACGAATATAAGATTCTTAGTAAAAATAATAGGTATTAGATATGCAATAAAATTTAAATTAACATAAAAACAAATTATATTGACTAATTTATCTCTTATTTTATTAAGTTTTTTTTTTACACAGACATGTTTGAAATATTATTTTAATAAACTTATTCCATTTGTTAAAAAATATAAAGTATTTTTTATGGGTTATTTCTCAAGGTTTGGATGTTAAAAAATATAAGATATTTTTAATATTTAAAGCTATAATTATTTTAGAGTTAAACATCCAATTAAATAGTAAATATAGAAAGATGATGTTAATTTAAAAATAGATAACTATTTTATTAAAAGATGAGATTTAATTAAAAATAACTTACTCTCTCTATTTAAAAATATAGGATATTTTTTAAGGAATTATATATTAAAAAATGTAAGATATTTTTAATCTTTTAATGTATAATCATTGCCTTTTTAAAAAAAAAGTGCCCCTATTAATGACTTTAGATTTATTATAGAGTGTTTAATAGAGATAAATATGAAAAAATAAAAATAGTTTAAAAGTAAGTAACTATTTTATTGAGAGGTAAGATTCAATTAAAAATATCTTATATTTTTTAACAAAGACATTGCATGGGTTATAAATTTTAAAATAAAATATTCTACTAAATTTTTTATCTGGACAACGAATTATGAAAAATATAAATGACAAAAAAAAGTCTTAGGTAAACTCACCTTTTGTATAATATTTTCTTTAACTTTTAAAAATGGTATGATCTAACTCTTGATGTTAATAAAAAATAACTTTGATTATTATTTAATCAAAAATAAATTTAAAAATTATGGTGCAATATATTATTATTTCTTTGTATTTGCCAATGTTATTAAAATCTTTTTCTTACTTTCTCAACATTATCTTCAAATTGAATCAATTGTTAAATTCTTGTGCATGACACAGGTTTAAAATCTAGTATATATTGTAAATGCCGTCAATGGGTACTATAGATCTACAGCACCCATCCGGATTTTTATATTTTTTTTACTTTTTAATTGTTTGATATGTAGCACTGCTTTTTTGTTTTTGCTTTTTCATTTTTAATTTTTGTAATATGATATAATAAAAATGTTAAAGAATAGTGTGGGCCCTATGGTAAAAGACGTACATGTGGAACTTACAAAAAAAAATTGTTAATATGAAACTTATAGTTAAAAATGAGTAAAATATTTTGTCTATTTTTATCTCAATTAATGATATCTCTTTTCTATTTTTTAAAATCTATATGAATATTTTTTAGTATAGATAGTTATAAAATATAAGCCTTCCTTTTATTTTTAAGATTTTATTTTCATCCAGCCAATCATAAGTTGAATGTTAAGTCATGTATGTTGGACTAAAATACCTCCATTTAAATATAAATATTATCTAAAAATTATTTAAATGACTAAAAAATAATTTTTTTATTACTTAAATTTAAATGTATTTATCTTGTAACTTTTTAAAAAAATTAAATATATAAATTGGCCAAAAAAATTCAAAGACACAATTTATGGACTTAATAAAGAGAAAAATAAAGCAAAATAATTTAATAATTTAGGACAGTTAAACCAACCTACAAAACTCAAAAACTAGATGTCTCAAGAGTTTAGCTTAACTATAAATTTTTTATGTATTTAGATATTTTAAACTTAATATGAACTGAGGCTTTAAAGGTAATAGAGTAAATGTAAGATTTTAATAAACTTAATTTTTAAAAAATTAGAGTAGTACAACTTAAAAAAAGTGGCATGTGGGATCTACCATTAAAAAATGTGGTGGGGTTTACATTGAGTAATTTTAAAAATTTAAATAAAGTGTAAAAAATAATAACATTTTTATATTTTGAGAGATTACATAGGATTCATAGTAAAAATTAATGGTAAATATAAAATTTTTATTAAAATGATAGGTGTTAAATATACACAAAAATTCTATATATTTATTATTTGTGGGATTTTTTCAAATATCACTCATATTATAGGATCAAACTAAACAAACAGCCTAATATTTATTATATTTTGTATTATGGTCAATTTATTATATTTGTCAATGACATACCATTATATATAAATGATAAATCTCTTATACATTTTAAATTTTAAATGATAAATTTATTATATGTTAATGATAAATTTTTTGTATATCAATGTTAACAAGTCATACTTTCAAATTTTTAAAAATTTGATTCATATTTTTTGGATGCAAAAGTTTTGGCCATACTCCCAAAACTTGTGGCAACCCCTTGTGTAAGATATGAAAATATATTATTTTATTATTTATATGTAAAAGTTGATTATGATTTAAACACTTATGAAAAAATATTGATGTAGTTATGTGTCTCAATTATAAGCAAACAAAATTATGAGCTACGAGTTAATTATACGATATTAATGAATTTATCTTCCATTGCACACATAATTTTTTTTCAATAATTATTTTGTTATTTTTAATGATTGTACATATGATTGATGAATGACGTTATAACATGGATTATATTGTTTGTTTGAGTTGCTACTATTATAATTATGATTTATAAATAATATTATGACATAAATATAGTATGATTCATTATAATATATGTTTTGTTTTCCTTAAGGTGATACAGGGGCAACATATTTTGAAAAAGAATAAGTTCTATTATATTTCAAATTGTAGGTAGTGAGAAATTTTAAAAAAACAATGCTATATATATATATATATATATAAGTAGTACATTGCAAAATAAAAATCATTCCTTATAAGTATCATCCCATTAAAATTTTAGTTTCATGCTTGCCAATTGTGGAGATGCCTTAAGAAACAAGAAGAAGCTAAGTCATATATATTGGACTAAAGTATTTCTACTTAAATGTAAATGTTTTCTAAAAATTATTTAAATTAAAAAAATGAATTTTTTATTTAATTTTTTATTTAAATGTATTGGTTTTATAAATTTTTAAAAATTAAATATAAAAAAAATATATATTCAAAGATGAAAATTATGGACTCAATAAAGAGAAAAATAAAATAAAATAATTTTTAATAACTGGGATAATTAAACCAACTTAAAAAAATCTGAAAGTTAAAAGTGTCAAGAGTTAAGTTTAATTATAATTTTTTTATATGTTTAGATATTTGAGACTCTACAGGTAATAGAAGGAATATAAAATTTTAGTAAATTTTATTTTTAAAAAATTAGAGTAGTGTGGTTTAAAAAAATGATGCGTGGGACCTACCATTAAAATTTGTGAGTGAGGTCTATACTTATAAACTTTGAAAATTTAAACAAGTTATTCAAGCTAATAATATTTTTATATTTTGAGAGACTATATAGGATTCATAGTAAAAATTAACGGTGAATATAATATTTTTAATAAAATAATAGGTTTTAAATATACAAAAGTGAGAATATATTTCAAATTGCAAGAGGTGAGAAATTAAAAAAAAAACAATGCTATTATTATTATTATTATTATTATTATATATATATATATATATAAGAGTAGTACATTGCAAAATAAATGCCGTTCCTTATAGGTATCATTCTATTAAAATTTTAGTCTCATATTTGTCGAATGTAGAGATATAGAAGAGGATTTAATTTATTAATTTTGACAAATTAATAAATTATAGAGTAAAATACATTGATATCCCTTTTGTTTTGTTAAAGTTGTAAAGACTTCTCCTTTATTTTTAAAATTTAAACTTTAGTCTCATTTTATATCTATTTTAGAGTAAAACACTCAACTAAATAGTAAATATGAAAAAATAGTGCTATTTTAAAGACAAATATATATTTTATTAGGGTGAGATTCGGTTAAAAATATTTTACATTTTTAAAAACATAGAATATGTATTTAGTTTTTTTATGTATTTAATTTTTTTAAAAAATACTAAATAAATTAGTTTGTATGACTACTAAATTTAAATTATAAATAAAAATTTAAAAGAATATATCAAGAATGGTATTTTAGTCCAATTTAACTATTAATTAATGATTAAATGGGTGAAAATAAAAATTTAAAAGTAGAAGACATATTTGTATTTTGTAACTCTTAATTATTAATTTTAAGAGAAATTCATATATATTTTAAACATAAAAAATATTTATAACTAAGTTAAAATAAAGGGAAAAGTAATATAGTTTATTTTAAGGATATTAAAATAATGTTTTAATAAGGTTAACGTGTAATATGAACTTTAAACTATTGGTTTAAGGGTGATTTGAATTCTAAAATTTTAAAAAATATATTTTGCACCTTAAATAATTAAAATTGAGATAATTTTTTTATTATTAAATTTGAACAAACATCTATTAATTTTTTAAAATTAAAACTTAATGTACGATATTTATCTTCTACTGTCTTTCTCTTACCTATGCATTACATGGGGTAAAAATCTAGTTATAAATGACTAAATTAATAAGAGACAATAATGCAGAATTCAAAAAATAAAAAAGAAAAAAGAAACAGAGACAACTCAATAATGCAAGTATATTTCATTTCGGAAAAAATAATTAATCCCTCTAATTTTTTATATAATAAGACTAATATAAGCTTGTTTAATTTATCTAAAGCTTTTATCGTTTCTCTGATAAATGTTCTTTGTTTTGATATTTCCTAACAAATTAAACACCTTTATCTAAATAATTTATTTTATTAAAAATAATTTTAAACATTTAAAATTATTAACTAATTTAAATTGAATTTGTTAAAAAAGGTTGTGGATGGATTATTTGTAATATCACCAGAACAGAGGGACAACATCAATTAGGGTTTCAAATTTTGAAAAAATATTTAGGTAAATTAAGTACATCACGTTATTTATAGTTTGTCTAATTAAAATTTTTAAAGCAATTTAAATAGAATTTTGTGTGACATTTTTTGAGGAAAAATTATGTAGAAGTCCTATGGAATAAACTTCTTCACAAATAAGTCCCGCAAAATTCAGAAACTATAATCAGGTTTCTTTGAACTTGAGTATAATTTAAAATTAGGCTATAAAAATAATAATACCCCTATAAGGGATACCTTACATTAATCAAATAATTAGTTTATGACTACTTCATTAATAATTTACAATTATAATTTTAACTTTTTATACCTATAATTTCATATATTAAATAATTAAATAATCATGCATTATTAACAAAATTTAATATTAATTATTTATAATTATTTTATTAATAATTTATAATTATAACTTTAAGTTTTTATAAGTGTAACTTTACATATTCAATAGTTAAACATTTAACTACTGAATATGTGAAGTTACAGCTGTAAAAAGTTAAAATTATAGTTGTAAATTATTGATAAAATAATTATAAATAATTAATATTAAAGTTTGTTAAGAATGCATGATTATTTAATTATTTACTATGTGAAGTGAAATTACAGCTGTAAAAAGTTAAAATTATAGTTGTAAATTATTGATAAATAGTTATAAATTATTTAAATGATGTAATGCATATATGTTTAATAAGGATATTAGTGTCTTTTATTTCAAATTAAACTTTGGTCCTAGGGAATCTAGTTGTAATTTTTAAATTTCACAGGACTTATTTGTAAATAAGTCAACTCCATCCGATTTATATGTAATTTTTTTATATAATTAATTTTATTTTTATAACATAATACAAAATTAATTTTTTTTATCTTTTCTCTTTCTACTATCGTTAATGTCAGAATTAATTTATATATAAGACCATCCAAATGTCATGTTTTTATTGGACATACCATAAATGACATGGTGCACCCAACCTACCTAAGAATTTCATCAGGTGCGCCATGTCATTTGTGGTCTGTCCAATAAAAACATGACATTTGAATGGTCTTATATATAAATTGATTCTGATATTAATAATAGTATATAGAAAAAAATGCAAGAAATTAAACATACATTCTATTATAAGAATAAAATTAATTAGAATAATATCACATAATATTTTATTTAGATGATTTTGAACATTCTAATTGAATAGACTATAAATGATGTGACACACTTAATTTACCTAAAAAAATTTCATAGGCAATTCACATTTAAAGTTTTTAACTGACACTTTTTAAATAGCAACTTATCTTTTAACACAACAACAGTTAAAAATTATTTTTATTTTCTTTCATTCATTATTTCGTTCTTCTGTTAGATTTCTTCATCATTCTAGTTTTTCCTCTTTTATTTCCTTCTTCGGCGGCCATCTTCTTTTGTCATTGTTTCCGTCATTTTTCTGGATTTTTTTCTTTCTTTTTCTTGAACCGTCCCGACTCCAGACCGATCAACAAATCGCTTTGTTCCAGTTTTTCAGTCCTCTGACCGGTTTACCAGTTGTTCACTAGTTTGAATACGCCACAATTCAGAGGGATCAACTGAATCAGACCAATAATCAGTTCACGATTAACTGAAGCGGTCAAATTAGCCGGTTTTTTACGGTTTTTAAAACCTTAATTTATAGGATGGGTATAAATAGAAGTGGCAAGCTATGCCTCCATCCAGGGGCATGCGTTAGGAATAGAGTGAATACTGGAAACATCGTATATATTTGAAAAGACGTGAATATCAAATGTAAGAATATCTGAGATGATATAGAACAACAAAAACAAAAAACAAAAAAAAAACATGTAATGGAGAGTGAATACTGGAAACAAGAGAGAGTTTATATGGATAAAGAGTAGCAGAACGATAACACATTAATCCAAAACTTTAAGTTTATATTTTCTTTCTTTTTATTTCATATTAGTTTTAAACCCAATTTTAATGGATGTGAAACTTCTCATCTCCACCCAATTCTGCTTACACTCAATCAACCTAAAAGATGCGCAAGCATCAGGTCTCGTGTAGTTCTAGTCAGGGCCAATATAAGAAAAACCTGATTTTAATATCCCTTGTTAAGAATAAAAAGGGCAAACAAATGAGTAAAGAGTAGTAAAAGTTAACATCTTAACTTAAAATTTTAAAACTCAACTATATAATTTTTTTTGAAAAAATAGATTATTAAATTTAACTATATCTTATCTAAAATTTTTCACATTAGTTTTAAATTCGCCCTCACCTTAACAACCTAACCGCAAGTTGCAAAACAGCCACGCAGGGGGGGGGGGGGGAAGAAAAAAGGTTCATAAATTGTGGTATTTGTGGCTGTGGGTTTGTGGCCAAGATTCATGACGTTGAGGGACGCACTCGTTGGAGCGGGATAAGAAAAGGCGGCACACTTTTTTTGTTTTTTTGTTTTTTGTTTTTGGGTACATATGATCTAAAATTTAACTTTATCTGATAATAAACTTATTTATAGAACTAATAACAAGTTTTATTTGAAAAAACAAGTTTACATTTTTATTTTAACAAGTTCATATTTTGAATAACTTTTGCTAAATTTTTTAATGCAATTCTCTCATTTAATTTTCAAATTAAGTATCTTCTGGACGTTATGATTATCAAACATCAGATTCGTGTGAGATTCGAGAGAGAGAGAGAGAGAGAGAGAGAGAGAGAGAGAGAGAGAGATCTTTCAATCAGTGGTCCAAAGCTTAAATGCTAATTGGGAATTGTCTCCTTCATTTCATTTGATTCCGTTTCTGAAGTGCACGAGCATATAGAAGCGGGCCGGGGAGTCCCCACAAAGAAAGGATACAAACGACCGACCATGGGGGCCCTCTTTCAATGCGCATAAAAACGTGTAAAACATTTCTACAATGTTCTAGTAGGTGCAACAGTATTAAGGGGAGAATCTCACTTAAGCTCCCAAAATATAAAAATATGCACTTAAAACTAAATAAAATTTGAAAATGCACCGCAAGTTCGAAGGCTTTTCTTTCTTACAAATTTTGTTGTAAAAGAATAAATATATTTATTCTTGTCTCAATATGATGTTTACGTATATATAACATGATCTATATAAATTCTTAACACAATGTTATGAATGCACAACACATTTGACGTACATGATTTAATTTCAAATGAAATGTAAAATAAGCAAACGATGAATAATATGATGTTCATCAATTTACATAACATAAAGTCCATAATGAATATTATATTTTTATTGAAACAACATGCTTTATGCTAATGACTACTATATATATTGTGTATTTATGAATATTATGTTAAGAATTTGTTGACATCATATTGTGTATATATAAATATTCTATTAAAATAAGGGCAAATGTGTTTTTTCATCTATAACAAAATTGTTAAAAAAGACACTCAAACTTATAATGTGTTTTAAGATTCTATCAGGCCCTACATGCAAATTTTTATATTTTGAGGCTCTAAATGAGATTTTTCCAATATTAAATATGGTACGACATTACTTTTTTAAAAGTAAAATAGTAAGCACACTTTTCTCATTTTCCTTTAAATACGTATTGTTTATTTCATTTCTAAAAAATATTTTCCACACCAAACATGCTCGCACGCCTTGTCTTAATTAATTGAGGGAATTCTACTTAAATCCCAAAGGAATCATTTTATTTCAATAAATACCAATAAATTTCAAAATACGAAAAAAGTTCCTTAATCCTTAATTTATCTTTTTTAAATGAAATCCTAAATTTATCTCTTGACAGAATTTTGAACTTACAAATTTACAACTCTTTCTACTTAGATTTGCAACTTGGTTTCCTAATTTAATTTAAGAACACAATTTCTTTTATAAAAAGCACAAAATTTTAACATTGAATTTTATATGCTTTGATAAAAAAAAGACATTGAATTTTATAAGGTTATTTATTCAGATCCAAAAGAATTTGTAACTTACTTTCTCATATTTACAATTTCATCTACTATTATTTATAACTCTACATCCCAATTTTATTTATGAATACAAAATCAATATTTATTTTTCTCATGAGAAATTACTTATTCAATTTCAAGAGTTTGCAACTTACTCTCTATAATTTGTAATTCAATTTACCTTAGTTTGAAACTCAAGTTTCAAATTTTATTTAAAAAATATTTTAACCTTGAATTTATAATGTCATTTATAGGCATTTGCAACTTCATTTATCTTAATTTGCAACTTTATATCTCAGTTTAATTAATGAACACAAAATCTCAATATTAATTATTTAAGAAATTTTATTTATGAATTTTTAAACAAAATTAGGAACTCAAGTTATAAATCAACATAAATAGAATTGCACATTAGATAAAGTAAATTACAAATTATTGAAATAGAATAAGTAATTTCTCATAAGAAAAATAAATATTAAAATTATGTTCATAAAAAGCATTGGGGGTATAAAGTTGAAATTGTAAATGAGTAAGTAAGTTACAGATTTCTGGAGCTAAATAAATAATTTTAAATATTCTACACAACTGTTTTGGCAATGGTAATTAAAATTTAAATGTAATCATTATTTTAAAAAAGAATAATAAGCAAAATAGAGGAATAGATGAAAAAATGGTTATAAAAATTATTTAATATTCTATATTTTAAATTAAATAAAACTTGTAAAAGATATCCTAGTAAGGAGGAAGTCTATTGCACGTCACTCTCAAGTTAAAGTGGGATGAGAAAAAGCTATATAGCTTTTCAATGCGCCCGCAAACAACCCTGGTCTTGGCGTATTTCTCTTTTCTTTGATTCCTTCAATTCCCGAGGAAACAGTAATACATTGGAGTATTCCCTATCGTCTAATTTATAAATTATTTTTAATAACTTCATTAATATAAATATAATAAAAATATAAGAAATAAAAATAAGTAAAATTTTAAATATAATCTTTAATTAAAAAATAAAAAATAAATAAAAATTTAAAATTCATTAACTTTATCTTAAAATTTAATAAATTTTTAATTTTATTTTTATTAAATATACATATTTTAATAACATATTTTTTCTCTCCAATATTTAATAGAGAGTGAAAGAGAAAATTTATGATAAAAATTTAATAATGTAATTTATAATAGAACCAAAAAAATCTCTCTCAATGATGAAAGAGGTTTCCCAAAAAAAAAATTAAAGAGAGAATTTTTTAAGAAACATTACATTTAAGTTTCACATAAAAAAATTTATTATTAAAGGATCCTATAAAATTTATAAAATACTCTTAAATTTTAAATTTTATACATTTATAATATGCTATTACAAGTTGTTATTTTTTTTTACAAGTTGTAAATTGTCATTGTTCAGTTACTTATACTCTTAGTCAAATTGTAAATGCATATGATTTAAAACTTGAGAATATTTTATAAATTTTATGAATTTTTTTAATAATAAATTTACTTATATGAGACCTAAAAGTAATTGTATTAATTTCTTATCAATTGGTGAATATTATTGTAAGTTACAGAAGAATTGTTCATTCACATGAAAAACAAGCCCCCTTTACTTGGGTTCGAGTTAATAAGAGTTGCTTTCGTTAATGGTAAAACAAACAAAAAATGTTTGGTTAATTTTGACTATTTCCCCCTTTTCAATCTATATTATTTTAATTTTTATTTTATTAAAACGTAAGTATTTTATATAAATATTTAAATATTATTTATCGTAAAAATAATAGCCTTTCTATTTTAGAATATTATCATCAATTAATGATCGATATTCCACTGCGCTCTATTTATTTATGCCCTTTGACTACTTTTTTTTTTCTCCTTCTTGATTGATTGGTACCAAACTTTTTTTTTGGTCAAAAATTGGTCAATATCAAATTTTAATTTTACAACATGTATAAAAAAAGAAAAATTCTTACATGAATTCAATATATCATATTATCCATACTCTATTCAATAAAATCACAACAATTTAATCAATTAAAATTTTATGTGTCATTATCTTTAATGATTTTATTTTTATAATTAAATACTTATTTAATTTCTTACATTTTATTTTATTATTATTATTAATGACAAAATTAATTTATATTTAATGTTATTTAAATGTTATGTTTTTATTAAATGAAGTATAGATGACATGGTTTATTGAATACGTACAAGAGTTTCTTTAAAAAAAATATATATATCAGTAAGAACGACGACTTCTTGCTGGTACTAAATGTGTTTTTTTGCCCCAATCACCTTGTCTTTGAAATCATCTCTCCCTCTCCCTTAATTCCTACGTTCTGTTTTCCTGAAAGATGATTCCATTATAATATTACACCAAACACAGCCTTATTACCTCCTCCAAAAAGCTTGTGTGTAAAAAAAGTCGTATTACATGTTTGAATACTTTTTTTTATCTATAAGTTAGTTGGACAAATGTAAACTTTAATTGAATGATTTAATTTAAAAATTAGTTGAAATATATAATAATAAAAATGGACCTGATTTTTCTTACATATATTTTTGTGACTAATTCATATTTTTAGAAAAAAATATTAAACTTAAAATTATAATTTTTTTAAAAATAGTATATTACAAATATAAAATATATTGATAAATTATGAATATTAAATTACAATTTAAGTTAAACATGTATAAAGACTGAGAGAACTAGGTTATTTGTTTATAATTTATAGGGGCACATATATATTGATATTAATAAAGTTAAATATTGTTATTATTTGTAACTTTTTTTTCCCAATACTTTAACTGTTTTGTTTTGTTTTTTATAAATTTAGGGAAAGTGAGACCCCTTTGGCTCAATTTAATTTTACTCAAACCTCTAAAATTTTAAAATATCATTACGCATGTGGAGGATTAAAATAAAATTAAAGAGTTAATTGAAATAATTTTATTATTTCTAATCAAATTAGGCGCAAAAACAACTCATGTAGAGAAAATAAATAACTGACATATGGAAAGTGAATAATTAATATAAGTAAAATTTACAATTTTTATTAACAATATAATACTATTATAAATTTACAATTCTCATTTTACCCGTGTCAATTATTTATTTCTTCATAGTAATATTATCCTATTAATGAGAGTTGCAAATTTTATTTACATTAATTTTTTATTTTTCATACGTCAGTTATTTATTTTTCATACATACATTAATTGTTCACTTTACTAAAGATAGTAAGGTCATTTCAATCAATTTTTTAATTTTATTTCATCCTCTCACATGTACAGTAAAATTTTAAAAACTTCGACTAAAATTAAGTTGGGTAAAGTGCCTTACTGAAACTCTTCCTAAATTTAACAGCTTCGATCTTTTGGCAAAAGACAAAAAAAAAAAAAAAAGAAAGAAAGAAAAGAAAGAAAAAAGTTAATGAGAAGAAAAATTAAACAATAAGAGAGACGGTAGAGACAAGTCCCGGCACGAGTAGCCAGGGGATTCGGTTTCTGCTCAGCACCTAAAATGGTGCAGTTTCACAAATTTTTTTTTTTTTGAAATCACAAAAATATTATTATAATAATAAATAATTATTTTAAAATTATTATTATTATATTAAATAAATAAATAAATTTAATTTATTAAAATTGGACCTGACAGTTTAGATATAAATTTTAATCACAACCGCTCAAAACTACGTTAAAAAACTTAGAACTGTTGAGGTTTCATTCAAAGCTCATTATGCAGCACGTTACGATCAAAGCTCATCTTCCTGATTTCAATTGGGACACACATCTCCTCAACGCTCTTCTCAATAATTTTTTTTATCTAGACAAAATTTTAACATCCTAATAACCTTTTGACATAGGTTTGGGCACCCAAACCTCAGTTGGGATGCTTATCCTTGGAGAATGGTTAACGTTGCAGGGAAATTCAAAACTTCGCTTTTTATGTCTGCTTAGCATTTCTGTTTTTTTACCGGTGTCAAGAGGGTCTTCAATTTTGCAGATCATGCCCAACCTCTGAGACTGTGTTTAGGGCGGAGACACATTAAATCTCTGAGGCAAGTTGTAACCAGTGAACTCTGTTAACTTGTTCAAAGCTGTGAAGATTTTCTTCCCCGTTCATTCAAGCTTTTAATCTTAAGCACTCTGTTTTCATCCAGTTTCAATCTATACAAATTCCCCCTTGTAGACGTTTTTGAAAAGAGACTGACACTAGACAATCTTCTAACTTCAAAATATCCATTTTCATGCAAATTATGACATAAATTTCATTGAAGATGCTAACATGGAACAAAGTTGGCGGTTCAAATGTTGCAGGTGGACCAACAGCTTTGCTATCAAGAATCAAGATTAACCATGTGGTCCACTACCTTCCCTCAGATCAGAAGAGTCTCTGAGCTTTCCTTCTAAACTCACACATTCTCTTTGTTGTCTTCTTTGTTTTGCATGTGAGATTCTCTCATTCTTGCATGATGATTCCAGCATTCTACTTATTCTTAATTGATTAATGCCTGGGATTAGCAGTACAACTGATTTCTTCTCGAGCTGTGCTGTGCTCCTACAAGTATCATCTTCATAAATGTTCGCAGTATTTCCAAGTTTCAGTGGCACCTTTCACCATCACTTCCAGCAGCGAAACTGATCCTATAATACACCAAGCATTCGAGTCAGAAGTGCAGGCAGCTTGTCTCATGCTTTGTATCAGAAATCGTAATCTTCATCATCATCATCTCCATTGAACCACCTTAAGGTCTCAATTGAAGGACCACATGGACCTTCTTATATCATCGGGAAGATAAGAGAGAAACCTGACTTTTCTGACGCAGGCTTGAAGTTCTAGTGATGGTGAGTGGAGGAAGTGGGATTACTTTCTTCACCTCCATAATCTGTACACTTGTCTTACAAGCCAACATAGAAGGAAGAAATCAATGAAATCTCCTTGAGCGCTTCCCGTCTGTGCTTTCAATATCTCACTAGTTTGCAAATTCACAGAGGTCTATGAGGCAAAAAGCTTATTCAAACAATAAGGTTTAAGACTTCAGGCTAAATGCCTCAACGATTTTGATTTGGCGAAAGGTTTAAATTCACTCATTCATTAGTGTCTCAATTATAATCATTCAATTAAATCAAATAGGTACTGTTGTGCCACATAAGATATTAATTGAGTGAATGGACTAAACCACTCACAGAATCCAAATTCAGTCATCAGATGATCCAGTTTCTGCCGTGTAAGGAGGACATAGTTGACTCTATCTTGGCATGATCATATCATCCTCTTTTATATCATTCATTCTGCTTGTTGCTATCCTGTCTAGATATTGCATATACCCTATTGACCATATTTCAGATATGATTTACCCTTATTTCTCAAGAACATGTCTAAACATGTTGCTCATATGCTAGAGCAACCCCTGGTTTTCTTTGGAACAGGAAACAGAACAACGATTTGATGCAGATCAGGAATATGAGCAAATCAAGTCCATTGACTTCTCTGAACTCAGGGAACTACTTGCTAAAAGTATCTCAATTATAAACAAACCTGAGAATTTAGTGTTATCAATGAGTTAATTGCACTTACCTGTAGAGTCCATAGACCCTAAAATGATCCGGAAATCCTGAATGAAGAGCATGTAGGCAGAATTACAATGTGACTTACAGGTCTGATGGTTAACATCTTATAATGCGCGATGTGCAGCATGTGAACTAAACCAATTAATAACCTCCTCAACCGCATGTTAAAAATGCATATTAATAAATTTAATGTTTACTAATTTAGTCTCTCATAATATTTAACTTAATCAGCACTGTGATACGGAACCAACTGACTACTAAAGGTTTGCCGCATGTTGAGCTTTTATCCAATAAACTATCATAATTCTCACAAGATCACATAAGACCAATCTGGTCTGCTATGAGCTTAATAATTAATTAAAAGCTAATTGCTTAAACTTATAACTTACCGAATAATTGATCAATCATATTTACAATTATAAAAAGAAAAACATAAATTTGGGTCCTTGCAATTTGCTTGAATTTTACTGTAGATTTTGTACTTTTTTATGTGCTTTCCTATACTTTTATTTTTAATGTTATAAGTCCATTTATGAGCAGTGTTATAAAGACCTAGTACACAACAAAACACAATTGTAGGGTTCTAGGATACCTAAAAAAAATACAAAAACCTATGATAAAATTCGAACAAATTACAGAACTTGAAAATTATGTTTTTTCATTATAAAAATATGGCAACACTGCTACGATTATAGAATCTACGTTCCAATCCTCTCTGCAGGCAACTAGATTGCGATATGGTGAAAGGCCAGACATGAAAAGTAAGGTTATCTTATCACTCTGTTTTTCTCTGCACTAACCATTGCTTAAACCAAAGTGCATTTACTTAATACATGCTGAGGTAAATATTGAATGGGAAAACGGCACTTAAAGACACAAAAACTACTATTAACAATTAAGAACTTATTTTTTTTTTTTTGAGAACCATGAAAACCAAGCTATCATTAATTATTCTTCTTAATTTTTTTATTAGAAACGTGAAATATCATTAAAAATGTAGGGTTTACAAAGACAAATAATGTACAACAAATAAAATACAAATAAGAGAAACAACACTACAAAAAATACTTGAAACTCAATACAAAACGACACAAAGAAAGAAAAAAAAAATGGCATCATCAAGACCATCCCAAGCCTTAAAACAGAATTAGAAAGCAAAAAATGCGCTGCTATGAAAACTCCAAGGACTAAAAGTCAGATTGAAAAATAGGGATGCAGGTTCATAGAACAATCATAACAATTCCATCCTTATGGAAATAATAAATGCTATCCAAATAGCAAATTTGCCATCTCCACACATCAAATTTCATGCAAAAAGAATCAAAACCATCAACAATAACAACAAAATAGCTACTAGCATCATAAAAAAGCACCTTCATCTCTATCGCAAACCATCACCTATTGAACTTAGAGCTGGTAATTTGGATCAAGCCAGAACCCAGCTGAAAAATTTAGACCCGAGCCCAAAAAAATAATATTTTTTATTGTTTGGGCTTATTCGGGCCGCCTGAATATGCCCAAGAAAATTCGGACCAAGCCCGATCTCAAGCCCAAATACCCGAATAGAAAAAAAATTTAAAAAAAATATGTAATATAATAAATATTAATTATTTTTAAAATTTTATATCATTTTATTTTAAAATACCATATATTTAAGTGTATTATTATAGTTATTTTAAAAACATTAAAATATTTATAGCTTCTTATTTTTATTATTTTTAATCAAATAAAATATCTCAAAATAATAATTAAAATATATTTTAATATTAAGTTTTATATTTTAAGACTCAATTTTTTTCAAAAAAAATTTGAGTGATATACACCATTTCCTTGTCCAAAAAATTATATTTTATATTTTTTATAAAATAAGATAATTAATTTTAAATTAAAAATAATTTTAAAAATAAATTTTGGGTACGTATGAATTTCTGGCTCTACTACTAAACAAACATAATGAATAAAATAATATTTTTAAATAATGATTTAATTATCATGTATGCCAAACTTGGTTAAAAATTAAGAATGAATTAAAATAAATACCTTTTATATATAGGGCTTAAATAATATAAAAGGTTAAAGAAAAAAATTTTAAAAAAATAGTGTTTTACCCATAATTAAATAATTTTTTAATATAATATAATGATGGCTATTTTTGTCATACTCTTAAAAATAAAAAGTACAATTTATCCAATAGTTATTAAAAACTTTGAGCTAATCGGAGAAATAATTTTAAATTAGTGGTTTAATCATAGTTGAATTGAGATTAACTTGATCATAATTAAAATAATATAATTAAATTAAAATTTATAAATATTTTTATATAACCATGATAAGGGCAATATTTAAACAAATAAGACATTAATTTATAAGTAAAGAAAACATTCATAAATAAATTGTATATAACACAACAAAATAATAACAAAACTACTTAATTACTTAACTACAAAATTAATAAGTTATTATTTTTTTATTCCTTTCAAGTTAAAATAGTATTTTATGCTTAATAAAATTATTTAAAAATTAAAATTGATTAAAAAATAAATAAAAAATAAATTTTTTAAAAAAATTTTGGGTATTCAGGCCGGCGTGAATAAGCTCGAAGACATTAAGGTCGGGCTTAGCTATATAAACTTTTTAAAATGAGTAGGATTCTTTAAACTCGATTTGAATAAGTCCGACTCACCCGAATTATTGGCTTTAATTGAATTGAGAAACCCAAGCTGAGACTCCCAATGGCAAACCAAAATTATCAAGATCTACACTAAAAAAAACCTCATACCTCTTTGCTTGCTAGAAGAGATCGCAAAACCCACAATTAACCATCATGCAAATCCTCAGTCCTTTGAATGCCTCACTAACGCCAATCAAACTCTCATTCCCTTCTCATCAACTCAAATTGAAAGAGGAAACAACACACCCCACAACATAAAAAAAAAAAGGAGAACTGACCACATGTTCACCCCCCGTTGGACACCCCTCTCACGGTAGAAGCTAACAAGAGAGGCATCGAAGAACAAAGGTCATTTAATTAAAAAAACTCCTGCTAATGAAGAGAGAAAAACTCTCACAAAAAAAAAAACCCTAAAGAGAGGATAAGCATTATATTCTTCTTTGATTTTCAATGAGTCTGTTCATAAAATTTTAATTTACACGAAGTTTTCTATGCTTACCTTTCTTTATACATGCAAGACACAATTTTTGCATAACAAAAATTACAAGTGCTTTCCTTAAAACTTCACAACTTCAGTTACTTCAACTTTAGGATTATGCTCCATAAAAGTGTCACCTTCGCTCCTTAAAATTTACGACATGATCCTCAAGATATTATCCAGAGTTAATAACAAATCTGAGGAGGAACTTTTGGCTTCTGGCTTTTTATTACTCTCTCTTCTCATCAATGAGCTTTCTTTATCATTATCATTATCATTATCATTATTATTATTATTAGTGAAGGTATGAATATGATGGTCTGATACATTTCGTTTGAAAAGAATATATTGAGCAATATAAAAGCCTAGCAAAGTGATCATACCTCTTGGAGGGATCCCAACCCTTTTATTGTCTATAGGAGGAGATGGTTCATTCCACATCTAACGAGAATATCCCTTCTCATCCGAGTTGATTAATTGAATCAAGCCCATATTAGATTTATTTTTTGGAAAATTACACATAGGTTTAGTCAAGTTGACCTATTTACAAATAAATTTCGTGAAATTAAAAAACTATGACCAAGTTTGTTGAGACCTGAGTGTAAATTATGATAAAAAAATAATAATACTTTTATTACATTATATTAATTAAATAATTTATAACTATTTCATTAAAAATTTATAATTATAACTTTAACTTTTTAGAATTGTAACTTCATATATTCAATAATTAAACTGGCTAGTTTAACTATTAAATATGTGAAATTATAATTATAAATTATTAGTAAAATAGTTGTTAGTAATGCATAAATGTTTAACTATTAGACATGTAAGGTTATAGTTGTAAATTGTTAATAAAGTAGTTATAAATTAATTATTTAATTAACATAATATATGTTTTATAGGGGTCTTATTATTTTTACAATTTAATTTCAAATTATACTCAATCTCAAGAGACTTAGTTATGGTTTTTAAATTTTGTAAGCTTTATTTGTAAATAAATCTACTTCACCGGACTTGTACATAATTTTTCCTTTATTTTATACATTTTTTTACCAATTTGCACAAGTTTTGTTTTTGTTTCTTTTTTAAGGTTGGTTAATTTAAAACAGCAGCTGACATCAAAAGCGATTATTTCGAGTTTGGTTATCATTGTCTTGTAAATCCATTCAACGAGGAAAGAGTTTCAAAATGTAAAAATTTTCACATCGGATCAAAACAAACAACCTGAAGTGGAGTAGTCATGAAGCAAGATTCCTCGTTTGTGCAGTTACATCCTCAAAATTAGAAAGAATGATAGTTAAATCTTAAAAAAAAAATTAATGCCAGTTAAATTTGTGATGATTTTTTTAAAAAAAATTAATTATAATTATTGATTCAAACAATTATAAATTTAAAAGTTTCAATTACAAATATTATATTTAATTTTAAATATAATAATTAATTTATAATTTAAATTTTATTTATATCTGTTTGAATTTATATTTATAATTTATTTTTATAAATTTTTTTTGTCAGAATTCAGCTATTATTAATTCATTGTGTTGAGACAACCCGTTCTCTCTGAAAGACTAAAATTAATTCAACGACCCTGTCGCAGCGCCGTGTTGTTCACTTCCCCTTCTGCTCACAAATATCTCTTTTTCTTATCTCGCACTCTCACAAAAGCTATACTAGCCATGTGAAGCTAATTCAAACACTAAGAACAAGGTGGGGACCATGAATAGCAAAAATAAAACAAATAAATTATAGTGCTATACAGTATACAACTTTTAAATAATATTGCTCGTATGAATTATAACATTGATAGTGTGATTTAATTTCATCTACAAGTAATCCCCAATTTTGCAACAATATCTGCAGTGATGATCTATGTGTTTGATTAGCGATTTAGTTTAATCATATTTTTTAATAAAGGAAATAGCAGATGGTGACTAGCATTTTGGAACCTAATCGGCCTGTGCACCCGGATCCAAAAGAGTACTAAAGTGCTGAACCATGGACTTCAACCTTTGCAAGTTGTTACTTGCTACACGTGATGGGATGATAATATATATTAATCAAATTTCTGAAAAGTACAGTGACTTCATAATTTATCGTTACCAGTCAAGGACTCAGTGGCTTTCGAACAGACAAGATCTCATTATTTCTTAATTATATTGGTTATTATTAATTAATTGTAGATTGATCGAATAATTTATGTATACAAATTTACCTTTAAACTATTTTTTAAGGATCATTATATATTTTATACTACGAGATAGTGTTAAAAAAGTTATCAACAATTACAAATGTAACATCAGGCACCATCTGTCAATTTTCAACTAATCATCATTTATTAAAATTGTGGGGTTGACATTCACTTAATTCTCTCTCTTATTTTTATAATCTCTTTTGCAACTCCTCATCTCTCTCTCTCTCTCTCTCTCTCACATTCATGAATGACCCTCTTTTTGGAGTTTCTAATCGGAGGAAAGAATCTTGACAGCCGTCACCCCAAGGAAGAGAGGAATTTAGAGAAGTGGAGTTGGACTTTCCTTGCAGATGATTGTCGATTGTCGTTGATCATGGTCCCTCAACTTAAAGGCCGGTTTCCTTCTAAAGCAATGAGGACAACATCTGACATTGCTCTGAGCTGCCTTCAAAATGAACCATCAAAAAGACCCACCGTGAGACCTATGGTTGAGCATCTCAGCAAAATACAAAATATGAAGCACTGCTGTCTGGTTTCAGCAAATCTTAATGGAATCATTAGTCCTGTGCCTACATTGAGCTTCTCAATTAATTATATTATTATTCAAAGTTGCCAGTGTTGGCCATCAAAATCATGCAACTTGGCCACTAATTTGAGAATAATTATGCATCTTTTGTTCAGTCTTCTATTTCATGCATGTACCTTAATATTAATAAAGTCCTCTCTTGGATCCAATCCCACGAGATATAAAATTTTCATGTACATTTGAAACTTCGTGGAAAGTTTCCTGGAACCACATGGAGATCATTAAATTCTTAATGAGATTAGAACCATGGGCTCCCAGTGGCAAGAGTCCAATGGCTACAATAATTTATAACAATAAAAAGAAAGACTAGGACTGAAAGAGACTCTTAATTTATTTTTTTAATCTAGTATATTATTATGACAGCTGTGAATTATGCTTTTTTTTTTTAAAAAAAAAAGAACCTTGCATTAATTGATTCAAAATTTTTAACAAATGCCCCCTCCATCTCAAATTATAGAATACTTTTAAAAAAAGTTCTCCATCCTAAAATATAAGAAACTTTAGGTAGATTAAAATTTTATTAAATGTACTAATTTTAATATTATCCTTTCTCTTTATTTAATTAATTTTCATCCTTTTTCTTTTTAATATATTAAATGATAAATATTTTTAAAAATTTATATGTTTATTTTAAAAAGAATAAAATTATTAAATATATTTAATAAAATTTATTACTACATAAGATTTTATTTTAAAGTGTATTATAATTTGAAATAAGGGGCCTCCCCTCGTATCTCGTGTAATCCTTAATTGTCGCTATTTATTCAAGTCTTGAAATTGATGGTGCTTTTGGTTAAAAAGCGTCAAATTCCTAATCAGTAGATCTAAGTGCTTACTGATCACAAACTTCTGTCTTATGATGACATAATTTTTAATATTTCTCTCAAAATGATATTTATTTAAGAGAATTAATCATTTAATTTTTATAATTTTAACTCAATTGTAATTCAATCATTCAACTTTGATGTGTTATAATTTAGTCGTTAAAATTTTAATTCAATTATAAATCAGTCCCTAAACTTTGTCTCTTATAATTTAGTTTCTGAAGTTTTAACCTCTTAAATATTGATTCCTATATTTTAAAAATATTTAAAAATACAATTATAAAGTTTAAAAATATTTTAAAATTTTAAATATTTGTAATATTTATAAATATTAAATGGGTTTAACAATTTAAATTATTAGTAATAAATTTTAAAATATTTTTAATTTTTATAATTTTATTTTTTTTAAAATATAGAGACTAATATTTAAGAAGTTGAAATTTCAGGGACTAAATTGTAAGAGGCAAAGTTTAAGGACTAATTTAAAATAGAGTCAAAACTTTAGGAACTGAATTATAACGAGTTAAAGTTAATAGATTGAGTTACAACTGAGTCAAAACTAAAAAGACTAAATTGATTAATTTTTTCTATTTATTTTATATTTCTTGCCACACCACAAAGCACACGGCCATTGACAAATTAAATGAGCATCTATCAATTTCAACAAAGGACAAATAAAAATGCTGCTCAAACACCATCTTAGTGCGTACAACAACCAAAAATACAAAATTAAAAAGGATATTAACTCAAAAAAGTCATGTTTAGATTGAAAATGATCAAGACCAGCAAAATCAAATAAAATCAATTCATTACAAACATTCTTAATTAATAGAAATTAAGAGAAAATGTCATGATCTGAACGGAAATGGATTTGGGGTGTTTGTTGCCTTTTTTTTTTTTTTTTACTACCTCTGGTACCCAAAATCTCAGCCTTTCATTTCTGGGAATTACATGAAAATGCGCGAACCATTAGCCAAAATGAAGGGTTGAGATTTTGAGAACTAGGGAGACAGCAGAGAGGATAACAAACACCCAAAATCTAACAGAAATACAACCCAAACAATGGCATCTTCAATTTCAGATTGATCAACATCAAACTGATCTCTGATTTGAGTCTCATGAAATATACATAGATATCCTTTATTGCATTTAGCAGATAACACAGCTAGTAGGATCTTCTTCCACCATGCTTACACAGTAACATGGACGCCACATCTGATAGTGATGATAGTGATGGAACTCAGACAACCTCCTGAGCTCATCCAACCTCTGCGCTTCTAACTCGAGTCTTTTCTTCTCTTCTTCTTCCTTCTTTGCCTTGTCGTCTTTCTTAGGTTCATCCTTCTTCTTCTCCGGCTCCTTTGCTGGTCCCACAGATATTATCTCCGTATTACACACCTTCTTCAGCTTGTCCACTACGCTTACCGGGTCTACGTCTCCTGTTACTGTCAATTTCTTGTTCTTCATGTCCACTGACACTGATTCAACTCCTGCAAAAGTTCAACATGTACTTACACACACACACACATAGTTGCCGAGTTTATGGTTCATCTATAGATTCTGTTGTTGAGTTAATTAGGGTCTTACGGTTCGATACCTGGAAGTTTAGAGACTGCCTTCATGGCTTTTGTCTTCATTTTTTCACAATGAAAGTCCACCCTCAGCACTACTTTCTGTCTCACACAGCAAAACAAAAACAGAGATGTTAGAACCATCTGAGTTATAAACTTCAGACTATGAATACTCAGAGTAACTAAGAGGATCTTTTCTCGCCGCGAGAATCAAGTTTTCTGTCTAGTTTCAATCATCAAATTAAAACAAAAAACATGGTTTTTCTGATGATCTGAAATAATTTAAAAAAAAAATGTTAAGAGAGTTATACATGAAAGGGAGGAGAGAATGGAACTAATCTCACCATCATTTTGCGTCAAATTGGAGATGAAACCAAAAGGAAGGACGGGAGAAAGTGTTATTGATAGCGAGTGGTGGCTTGATTGAAAGTGAGAACATATAGCCAAGATTAGGAGGTATTTATAGAACACAAATATAATTGAGTTAGAAAGTATAGTGATTAGTGAACATGGAATTTTAAATAATCTATTTTTAAATTCCTAGTATTTACAGCTAAACTTTTTTTTGGTTTAAGTGGAAAGAGTAGGCCTTGCTAATAGCAAAGATTGTCTCCTCCAAGATATTAAGAGTAAATTAAAGGATAGATACCTCCCAATTAAATTGGGATAGATACAATGTTTGTCTAAACGACGACAAGAGACTCTGTTACTCGCATTAACTTGAATTAGTGCAACTAAACTTTTAATTCTTCAATGTTGAGTATCCAGTCCATTACTTTTTCAAGATTAATAAAAGACCTTCATTTTCGATTATTATTTTTCCTAATTCGAGGTGCATTTATCTCCCTCCTTTTATGTTCATCCCCTTTTGGGCCACCCCTGTTATCGTCTCCCTCAAAAAACAGAGAGAAGATAGTCGTGTGTCATATCTCCGAATCAACACTGCCATCTTTTTTGCCCTTTTGATTTCCACAACGTGGATTAATCATTCATCATTATTTTTATTTGCACAGCTGTTAAAGCCACCACCAGCTGTAATTTACAAATTAAATATAAAAGAATTTTAATAAAGAACTCTTGACCACACTTATTCAAATTTAAGGCTCCTAAATTTTTTGAAATTATACTGTAATTTATGGATACTAATTTCATATTAAATTTTTGAAAGAAATTATAAATTTATCTCTCATTTAAATTAATATCAGAACTACCCGACTTTACTTGTTAATTGCCCTAGTTCATTTGTTCATTTTCAAACTTTCACTTGATTTCATATTCATTCTATGGTAATGAACAAATGAAGTAAAAATTAACAAGTGAAGTTAAGCAATTCTGATATTAATTTAAATGAAAAGTAATTTTATTATTTTTTTATAAATTTAATATTAAATTAGTACCCCTCAACTGAAGTGAAATTTTAAAAATTTAAAAGCTTCGAATGGTCGAGGGATTTTTATTAAAATCATCCCATTAAATAATCTGAAAGTAATCAAGATAAGATTGAATAAAATATTCCATAATATTCTACTTCATTCATATAATAGATTATTTAGATTATCTTGTTTATAAAACAGTACTACCTAAGTTAGCAAATAAAAAAATTTTAATTATCATGTTATGAAATGCTAAATAGATATACTATATTATTGTCTTACTTTGAATATTAGAGGGAAAAAAAATAGATATAAAGATCAAAATATTTAGGTGGTATGAACTAAATGTATTATAAGCGATTATCTAATAATCAAAGTTTAAATCATCATGATACATTTTTAAAAAAAATATTGGAATTTTAAATTGGGGCATTAATTTTGTGACAAAAATACCAAAATAAGATGAAGAGAAGAGGAAATAGACAAGGCATTTCTATTAATTCATATTTATATAATATTGACCAGTTATGCAAAAGAATTACTCATTTTATTTCGCGCTCTCTCTGTTTTGGAAGGATCACTAGCAAGAGTTGAAAATTTTGCATCTGCATTGAGAATAAGTTCATTCCTTCTTTCTTAGTTACATATACGTTTTATATCGAACATGCCGTTCGAAACTTCAAATGACAGGCAAATGAATCTCATTAACTAAACATATAATAGGTCAACCCGTTCAATTAAATTGATATTTTTGTTGATTCAATAAAATATTTTATTCATGACTAATTGAACAACAATTCGACAACGATTTTAATCAGTAATCCTTTAACCAGTGCCTTGGTTGATTAAATAACACGTCACGTTTTCAATATCTTAATTATACATGGAATAGGCCCAAAATCAAGGAGCATGAAAAGATAACTAAATATAATATTAAACCAGTGCACTGTTTTTTTAACCAGCGAACCAGTAACACTGTTAATAACCAGCATGTGCATTATTTTGTTGGTGACATTGTTTTCATGGAAACACTTAATCAAAACGTGGTTAATTAGCAGATGACGCAGGGATCAGGATTTCCTTCCATCATGTAGCAGTGTTGGTGGGGTATCGGAGGATAACAATTGCAGGAGACACAATAATAATTGCAGCATGTAGACACATCACAGGGCACGTTAACTATCTTTGGATCATCTGGCTTTTCCTCTTTCTTATTAGGTTCTTCCTTCTTCTTCTCCTCTTTGGCTGGTCCCACTGACACTATCTCTGTGTGAGACAGCTTCTTCAGCTTCCCCACTGCATTCACAGGATCCATATGCCCAATCAAAGTCATCGTTTTTTCCTCCATGTTCGCTGATATTGACTCAACTCCTGCAATTTTTGAACCATCCCATTCCAACGCACACGATTAATCTCTGAATAAGCTAAGCTTAAACTAAACCCAGATTTTTCATGCAAAAGCTTGTGATTGAGTACCTGGAATGCCAGAGACAGCCTTCATAGCTTTCTTCTTGACTCTGTCATCGTATAACTCCACCTTCAGCACTACTTTCTGTCACATGATCAACGAATGTAATTCATCATCAGGCAAGCAAGGAAGCACACAGATATATATGTATAGATCATGAAAGAGACTGAAGTTCTAACCATCATTTTCTGTTGGAACCTGTGGAAGCTGAGAAAGAGTTGCTGATAAGAACTCGAAGAGTGGAAATTTCTGAAGTTGAGATGAAGGTGGGGATGGGAGGTGGATTTTATAGAAGACGTAGCCAAAGGGTTGGCGTGTCACGCACGGGTCCTGACCTCGGTGCACCACAATGCTCATCTCACACTGATGCACACTACAGTGCTCTTTAGGTGATGAAATCTCCACCATTTAAATTTTAATATGGATAGTTAAGTATTATTTTATTTTATATTTATTAAAATATATAGGAGTTATAAAAATTTTGATCCATATTTATTTGCACCATATAGAATATATTTGGATAGTTAATATATAATTATAAAAAATTTAATATTAAATTAAATTTAAATCATATTAAAAATAAAAAATTATCAAAATTAATTTTGTAAATTTTTAATTTAATAAATATATAATAATGCTTTAATCTCAACGGTCCAAATTAAAATTAAAATGATTCAGATTTTATGGGGCCACCACTATGAGTATAGTAGATGAACGCGTCACACACGCGGGACGGGGAGTCAAGTCAAATAGCAGCAATGATCGAGTCTCCCGTGCACTAAATTATGTTCTTTTTCTATTTTGTTTTAAAAAGACGTTTGCACTATCACTGCAAAGTTACTTTCAGGAGGATGAGAAAAATGAACCTTTGATTTTGATATTTTTTCTGGATTATATGTTTTTTCGCTAAAATTAGAAGGGTCGTAATAGAAAATGTATAAGAGATTTAAAAATAAATAAATAAGAAAGTGAAATTTTACACTTCTTCTATTTAAAAATATAAGATATTTTTAATCGAATCTCACCTTTCAATAAAGTAATTATCTACTTTCAAACTAATCCTATCTTTTTATATTTACCTCCATTAAACATCCTATAATAAATATAAAGTCATTATTAATATAGGTACTTAAAAAATAATAATTACATCTCAAAAGATTAAAAATGTTTTACATTTTTAAATATTTAAATTTTAAAAAAATTATATTTTTAAATGGAGAGAGTAATTTTTATTATTTTGTCTGAGGATTAAACTTATTAGACAGTTGTTGTTCTTATTTGATTAGTCATTAGAGGATCCCTTCATTATTTAATGTTGAATGAGAGAAGTTTCTTTGTGATTGTACTAAATTTATGAATTAATTTGTACGACTTAACATTGGTATATAGTTTGGCTTGCTACATATATATATATATATATATATTGCAAATATAATAAATTTTAAACTATTTATGTTTCGTTCTAAATTTATTTGTTTAAATGACACATATAAGCCTAAATTGTGGGTAGGTATTTGCATTTTCAAAGAAGTCGCTATCGAAATAAAGTCTCATAAAATCATGAAATTACTATAAAGTCTTGTATCATTTATTTAACTTATCAAATACTATTGGATGGTAATTATTAATAAATTGTTCAGTTGATAATTAAATAACTATCCAGAAAGGTAAGTGAAGAATATGAGATTTTAGAATAATTTATGATTTTATAGGACTTCTAATCTAAACATTTAGATTACTTGTATGAAAGAAGGTATTTAAAAAAAAATATGAAAAAGAAGAAGAAGCAAAGAGCAATTTTCGATCAGGACATTGAATTCAAGATGAGACGAGAACAAAATATGTAAATTGAGATTATGATGTACCGACACTGATCTTTGTGACTGCTTTATTATGGTCACCATAGTCCATAGGTGAAAATGCCTCCAACAGTTTAGCCTTAAGTTACTCTCTTTTATTCCCCCATTTTCAAAATGCAATTTTTTTAATTATAATTTGCGTAGCATTTATTAATTTTTTCTATTAAACCCTTATCTACTAAGGATATAAATTATTGAAAAAATTACATTTAGATCCTACAAAAGCATATTTATTTATAAATAAATTTCATAAAATTTAAAAACTACAGTTAGATCTCTTTAAAACTTAAGTATAATTTAAAATTAGAATGTAAAAATAATATTGTCTTTACTTGTAAAGCACAATTAATTTAATTATTAAATATATATGTGATGTTACAATTATAAAAAACTGAAGTAATGATTGTAAATTAATTATCGATAAAATAATCATAAATAATTAATATTAAAATTTATTAATAACACATGATCAATTTAACTATTAAATATTTAAAGTTATTATTGTAAAATATTGAAGTGATAAAGTTAACTTACTAATGAGATAATTGCATACAATTATTATTAAACTTATAATGCATAATTTATTTAAATATTGAACATGTAAAGTTATAATTATAAAAAATTAAAATAATAATTATAAATTATTTAATTAATATAATATATTTTTAATAAAAATATTATTATCTTTACATCTTAATTTTAAATTATATCATATCTTACAAAACACAATTTTTTCTAGATTCTTTTAATTTTGTTAAATAAATTGAATAAAAAATGTAGTTTCTAGGAAGCTAGACTCTTGGTGGGTTTGAACTCTGATGACGTTGGTGTGTTGACGTTGTTGCTCGCGCACCATCTTTTTTTAATAACAAACGAAAAATACATCCACGTCCTCCCCCTCTGGCTTTGTAAAATTTTAAGGGGAAGAGAGAAAATTCAGCCATACATCATTTTTCAAGAAATATTTGATATTTTATATTATAATATAGGATGATATAAAATAAATTATTAATTATTTAAAATGGAGCATTTAACACTTTTCATTAAATTTAAAGAGACTTCCTTTACTCCCCTAAACTTATTTATAAATTACTTCTAATATATTTTATTAATATTAAGAAAAATTTTAAAACTCATTAACTCTATCTTAAAATTTAATAAATTTTTAACTTTATCCTTATTAAATATATATTTTTTAATAATATATTTTTTTAATATTTAATGAAGGGTAAAAGAAAAAATTTATAATAAAAATTTTGAATTGAGCATATTATTAAAAAAGATATATTTAATAAAAATAAAGTTATAAAATTATCAAATTTTTAAATAGAATTAATAAATTTTAAGATTTTTTTTCATGGCAATTAAACACGTTAAAAATGACTTGCAGCCTTGAAGGAGAAGAGTAAAATAATTAATGGTGGTCATTAAATATATATATATATATATATATATATATAATGCGGTGGAATGAAAAGGTGGCGGCTCACGGGGTGAGTCTTTTTTTTTTTGGCCCAAGGGTTATGGGTCATTTTCAACGCTTTCCAAAATTTGTATGTTTATTATAGTTTTAGAGAAAAAAATTATTTTGTAATATAAAAAATTTAATAATAATTTTAGAGAGTTCAAGTTATCATTTTAAGAAGTTTAACTTAATTTAATATTATACTCAATAGAAATATTTTGATTTTAAAGTGGAAGTATGAATTTTTATAAATTTCAAATCTTTAAATGCTCCTATTATTTTTTTATGTTGCTATGTGTAATTGCATAATCCTAGGCAACCCTCATGATTTATTTTGAATGACTATTGAGCATCGGCTCTGGTATGCACAAAACAATTTTGCCACACATAGCATAAAGAGGCCCAACTCATGTTGGTTGCCTTTGTATACCACAGCAGATGTTCTTTACACTACGGCATATAACATAAAGAACCTTTCTTTATTTTTTCCTTCACTTTTGATATTCGAGTGGCCTGACTTTACTTCAAACCTACATGTAGAGCTAAAATCATAATCATTTATACAAATTAGATATCTCTGACCACACACCACATTAATTCACTTAATTAATGTCATTAAGCTTAATTAATTCAGTTTAAATTTCTAGGATGTTACAACCCCCATACAAGTCCCGCCTTGTCTCATTTAGTGCTTTATCCAATAAATATCTGAAACCATCTTTGATGACAGATGAAGCTAATGTAGAGGTGAATTTTTGACAAACTATAAGATTATCTTGGGTTAAGCAAATGTGCTCATGCTTAAAGGAATGCACGTGTAAGAACTTTAAATCATGACTCATTGCATAAGTAGTTATTTTTCATGGACACCCATCAATTATGCACTTCACTATCTTACTTTTTGCATTATTCTACACATACTTGTGTTCTAAACTATACATGTAAATGATTTCTTGAATATGCCTACATTATTGAATGCTTGCCTAAGGCTTAAAAGCAAATCCTTCCACTTGGTTGCACCATGCTCAAGAAAAGGAGTAGGTATGCTTTGAATCAAACATGGAAGTTCTCTTCTTCCCTTGCTTGATGTAGATCGAATAATAGATAATCCAAATAATATTTCTGTACAATCTAACCCTTGACAAATTAGCACAAGTTCAACTTCATTTTTACACTCATTTACAAATTTAACTATATAAATGTGTGTAGATTTTTTATTAAATTCAACTAGTTATTGAACTCCTTCATCATCTTTCAAGTCTACTACAGTGGTTTTCATCTAATTCTTATAGCATGCACTTCAATTCCAATCCTTTAAATTTACACCCAAAATATGAACATATTTTACTTCATAACTCATCATTTAATATTAAAGCACTTACTATCCTTCCATTTGCTTTGCCACTAATATATTACACCCTCCATTCATTAATAACAATCCTTCCCCCTATTTGAAAGTGACAGAATACTTCTTTCTGTTCCTTACTCTTAAAGCTCATAAGGATATCATATAAACCTGCAATTTTCAACACTGAAGGAAAAAAAACATTCATCAGTAAAAAATTATAGTATCATTATAAAATTCTACATTAGGTGTTATTAACCTCTACAATGTGAGGAAATACACTTATGGGAAGAACAAGTGGCAAAACAAATGCTTCTTTCAATCTCTTTCGAACTCTTTTAGTAAAAATTTAAAACTCATAATGAAATTCAACTGTCACCAAATAAATACCAACAAATAAAGAAAAGTTGACCTAACAAAGTCAAGATGTAACGAATTGACCTAACAAAGTCTTTGACTTAGTTGTAAGATGTGAAGCTTCATCAAATAGAGTCAAACGTTAGGTTGTCGAGGATTTGCACATGAGAGCTTCTTAGCGTGTAGGTTTTATTTTTTTTCAAATGTTATAAGGACAAAATAGTCATTATGCATGCGAGATTTAATGTTAGAGAAGGACCAAGGTTCAAAAATTGTCCTAAATCTTTATTAACAAATAAATTGTTGGTGATGTACTTTTGGACAAATTTCCCAAGAAATAAAGGATAAAAGAGAGGAAAAATAAAAAAAATTACAATAATGATGATGATGACAACAATAACAATAGTAGGCCCCATGGTCTTGTAATATCACTCGCAAATCCAATTCCAATCTCTCTTGCTAGGCACGCATGCAACCTTTACTTCTTCTTTTTTTAAATACAAGGCCACAGTAAAAATCGTGCAAGAGACCAAAATCAGGTTATGTCGGAAGCCAAAAAGCTTCTACATTCAATGGGTGGTCTATCATAGAAAGTAGTATCAAAATGATCCCCCAAAGCCATATGGGCTAAGCAGTCGGCATAACGATTGGCTTCTCTGTAGATGTGGTTAAAGGAGATTTCCCAATTTCTTATAGCGATGCTTTAAATGTTCTTTAAAATTTGTGCAAGAGAGTGGCTTTGCTCAAAATTAGTTTCAATAAGGAAAAAAGCCTTCATAGAATCAGAGCAAACATTCACTTTAGTAATCTTAGCATTTCAGCATATGTTAAGTCCTTTCAAAATTCCTACAAGCTCGATAGTAGTGGTGGATTGATAACCAAGATTCTTAGTAAATCCCCTGATCCAGTTCCCTTAGCTGTCTCTGATAAGTCCTCCACAGGAAGCTGCTCCATTGTGTTTGATTGAACCATCAACGTTAAGTTTAAACTAACCAAGTTTTGGTAAATACTATTTAGCTTCATATCTGGAGTCAATTCTGTTTAAGGAATCAACTTTAGCTTGAAGCTTCATGTCATTAATAATTTGGTTGGTACTAGAGAAAGCGATGTCCTTTTTCATAATTATATCTTCTGAGTAAACTTTTTTGCATCTTGTTTTCCAGATGTTCTAGCAAGCATGAGCAAACAGTTTCTGCTAAGGCAATCTTCGTGTAGACAAGCTTCCTGCTTTGTTTTTTGCATTCTAAATTATCTAATCCTGTACAGAAAGAGAAAAGAAAATATCACATTTGGATGGATTAACTAATTTTTTCCAAACCTCCTTAACATCTTTACAATCATGCAAAATGTGAATAGAAGATTTAGGAAAGTTACAACTAAGTGGGCACTTGCGTTGTAGAATGTTGTTCCCATTTAAGATCGAGACATTTATTTGAAGTCGATCCCAAGCCACCTTTCAAAGGAAATATTTAATTTTCTCATAGGTAAGCTATTTCCATATTTTTGACCATATGTCAGAATAATCCTTTTCATGTCGATTGTTAATGGCGTTGTAGGTAGATTTGATAGAGAAGTTATCGTCGCTAGAAGGCCTCCAAATAATAGTATCAACATCACCATAAGGACTAGGCGGTTGCAGAAGGGCAATATGTTTAATAATACTCTGATAAAGGTATCTTTGCAGGATATCAAAATTCCATCTACCAATAGGCTTAGTAAAATCAGAGACTGTAGCATAAAGAATAGATTCTGTATTATGAAAGGCATGTTTAACAAGAGAGTTAGGTAAGGGAGATCACTTATCGTACCAAAAGGATATTTTGTCTCCTTTACTCACTTTCCATCCAATAAGCGATATGAATTTATCCCAAACTATGGTACTCCAAGTATAAAAGCAAGAGTTTGGTTTAATAACTATATGAATAGTAGCTTTGTTGCACTTGCATTTATCTCGTAGGACCTGAACCCAAAGGCAGTTTGGTTTAGTAATAAGACCCCAGCAAAGCTTCATGATAAAAGTAATATTTTGGTTTTTGAGCTTTTTTTAAGGCGCCAAGGCCCCAAACCTTTTTATCAAAAGTGACGCATTCCCAAGAGAGAAGGTGGGTTTTTTTATCACCATAAGAAGAATCCCACAAAAAATCTCTAGAAATTTTCTCCAATTCTACCAGCACATTATCAGGAAAAAGCATAGTTTATATGATGTAGCTGGGTAGAGCTGAGAGAACGGATTTAATAAGAATAGATTTACCCGCAATGTTGAGGTAGTGACTCCTCTAATTGGCTAAACGAGCATTAGTCTTATCAATTAAGGGCGCAAAGGTGAACTTTAAGATCTTCTCATGAATAAGAGGGATTCCAAGATATTTGCCAAGGTTACTAGTGAGAGGACTACCAAGTTCTTCATTAATTTGTAATACTTTGTTGATGTTATCATTATTAGAGCAATAAAGTTTAGATTTACTAGTATTGATTTTCTGATCAGAAGCATTATAGAATTCTGAAAGACATTATTGAATGATGTGCTTGGAAAATTGAATTCTCTATAAAAAAACAATAGATCATCAGCAAAAAAAATAAGTGAGAAATAGGAGGCCCATTAGGTGTTAGCTTAATTAGCTTCCATTCATTTGTATCAATGCTACTGAGGATACAATGGCTTAATCTTTAAATATAAAGAACAAAAAGATAGGGAGAAAGAGGATCTCCCTGATGGTTGCCACGTGAAGGATAGAATTCATTAGATGGTTCACCATTCCATAAATTTTTAAAGCGAGTAATGGAGATAGCAGCCTGGATTAAATTCCTGAAGTGCTATTTATACCAATTTCGTGCAGAGTATCATTAATGAAATTCTAGGATAATCTGTCAAACGCCGTTTTAAGGTCTACCTTGAGGGCCATGAATCCTTTTTTGCCAGTTTTTTTCTCATAGAGTGGATAATTTCTTGGACAATAATAATGTTGTCACTACTCTGCCATCCTTGAATAAAGCTACATTGATTATCATTGATTAAGTGGTTTATGCAGGCACGAAGATGAGTGGATAAGATTTTAGTGATAATTTTATAGCTAACATTGTAGAGAGAAATAAGACGAAAGTCTTTCATGCCGGCAGGTTAATCAATCTTAGGAATCAATGTAATGAAAGTTTCATTAATATCCTTTATATACTCAAGTTCACTAAAGATTTTCTTGACCAATTTAAAGATGCTATCCTTCAAATCATTTCAATAAGTATGGATGAACCTAGCATTTATACTACCGGGATCAGGTGCCTTGAAAGCTCCGATTTCAAAAGCATCATTTTTTATTTCTTCATAGGTCACTTCCCTATGCAAGGATTAAAGTTAGATAAGAGATAAAGGGGGAAAGCTTCTAGCGGTAGAGAGCTTAGGTCTGACATTGGTGTCTTCCTTAAAGAAAACTTCAAAGAAAGAAACAGCCAAATTCTTAAGGGTTTTTTGATCCTCAATCCAATTGTCGTTCTCGTCTCTAAGAGATAAAATTTTAGTTTCTTTTCTTTCTAATGATAGATAAAGTATGGAAGAATTTTATATTTTGATCTCTCCATTTAAGCTACTTACATCTTGACTTTTAAAATCAAATTAACTCTTCTTGTAAAAGAACTTTGTTATAATCGTCTCGAAGAGATTTTCCAAATTTCTTAGGAAATGATTGTCTCTAAAGTTTCTATTTATACCAATTTCTTCCAATCTCCTTAAAATTATTTTCTATTTTGAAGATATACTGCTCATTTTTTCCTTGTTTCAAGCCATTGCAGCATAAGTAAAATTTACAGCTCCTTCCTTCCAGTCATTATTAAACCATGAATCTTTTACCATAGGGAGGAAGGATTCCTCAAGCATCCAAGCGGCATGGCAACGAAAAGGATAACACTGTTGTTCATGATAGGTCTCCTTAAACATTTAGATTCTTATTGGATGATGATCCGAACCATATCTAAGGAGATGGAAAGAATTAGCTTGATGGAACTTTAGTCTCCATTCTGTATTGTAGAAGGCCTAGTCAATCCTTTCATTCACATTGCCTTTTTCCCAAGTGAATCTATCACCGTGAAAGTTGAGTTCAAATAGGTTGGAAGAATTTATATATTGTCTAAATTTTCTCATAGAATTCCAGTTGAAACTCTCCCCTCCACTTTTATCTTCACAAGAAAGATAAGAGTTGAAATCAGCAACAATGAGCCAAGGATCAAAGTTATTGTGAGTAATAGCATTAATAGAGTTCCAAAGCACATCCCGATAGAGGGGGTTAGGATCTCTATAGACACAAGAGAGCAAATAGGTGACATTATTGGCTAAAATATTAATCCTACAGTGCAACAGTTGAATCCCAACATAACCTATTGCTTCAACCTGAATCCAGTTAGTAAAGCCTAATTTTTTTAACAATTTTATCCACTTTAGTACTACTAGCTCCAGTTTCAAGAAGAATAAAAATCTGGATTTTATATTTGTTAGTGATTTCCTTAAAATGTTTAGAAAAATTTTTGGCACAAGCACCTCTACAATTCCAACAAATCAAATCCATAAAATAAAAAGGAAAGGAAAATGATATACCTAGGCAGAGTTAGTCTTCTTGGATATCTTGATAATCCTCAATTTGATCATCGCTAAAACCATCATCTTCAAGATCATTATTGTGAATAGAATTATGAAAGTCTTCATCCAAGAGCTCATCCTCAAGAGTCTCCTCTTCATCATTGATTTGCATGTTCTCATTTTGATTTTCAACTAGAGCCAAGGAGTTAACATATAATATTTTGGAAGAGATCTCCTAGAATTGAGTCTCAGGTACATTGCTGAGATTTAAATATGGGTCAGGAGGCTTCCCTTGATCATTTTGGTGATGAGGAATAAAAGAAGAATTTGGCTGGCTATGAATTAATTTGTCACGATCAGGTTGCTGCCAAATTAATGGATTAAGAGAGAAAGATGCTTCAGCTGTGCCTTGATTAGTATTTTTCTCATAGTTGATCTTTTTAATTTTTTCAAATATGGACTTGCCACTAGGGCCCAGATCTCTATTGTTTCCTTTCACTACGTTATATATGTACTTAGAGGCCCGAAGGGATGCTACGTTTTTGGGTTGACTTTAGTTTAAGGCTTTTTTCTCTAGGCTCACTGTTGTTGGACCTTCCCATGCATAAACCAGCCTAGTTTTAGAGGTTTTAGAGGCATCATCATCAGACGTATGGTTTAGAGCCTTAGATCCATTGGTTTCCTTTTCTTTCTCTATTGATCGAGCTCTTTTTGTTCCTGTCGTGTCCTTCCTTCTCTATATTGTCTAACAGACTTCATAGGTGAGGGCTTAGGTGTAACGTTAGTTGAGTTTCCTCTCTGATTTGTGCCGTCTAAGTCTTGTTCTAGGTCGGCGAGGACGTCAAATCTTAGTCTGGAAGAGAAGCCATGTCCGCAAGACTGACGTGCAGTCTGATTATCTACTGGATTTCTCGTAAAATGCAAACTCTTGGGATGTCTGTACTTTATCCATTCATCGTATTTTTCCTCTGACGATTTGAGAGTATTTTTCAGTAAGTCTTGATTTGAGTTTTTTCGTTAATCGTCTTCTGGGTTCTTTGATTTTTTAAGATTGTTGTTTAAGTCTTGGGCTTTTTCTCAATCTTTTTCTTTAGATTGTGAGGGCAAATATTTTTGTTGTGTCCATAACAACTACATCTAAAGCAAATCAGATTCAAGCTTTCATATTCCACATTTTATAATTCATCCCTGATTAGAATTCAAGGAATCAATTTTTTTTTGAAGATCCACTTCAACACTAATTCTTACAAATTTTTCCCTCTCAGTCTTCCCCTATTTGTCCTTAGAGTCAGCTTCAGAAAGCAAGTTTGAATCAACCTTTAATATTTTCCTTATGCAATTTACCCAATCTCCACAAAATTTCTTTATCATAGCATTGGATTAAGATATTTATTAATCTGACCCATAAGGCTATTTTGACTAATAAATTGGAATTTAGGTTGAAACTAGGAGTTCAGCGTTGAACAAGGATACAGTGATCAAAAATAGTCCAAGGACCACCAGTTAATATTCTCTTATAAGCAGATTGGTCCTTGGTTCGTGTAACACACCAAATTTTTTTTTTAAATAATTTAACTCAACCATAGTTGGGTTACAGCCACCCAACACATTTTTATATCAATAATTTCAATATAAAATATTTTATAATTGGCTTCAACTCACACACTATAGCATTTCAGATAAATTTTTACCTCCCACATGCCATTAGGCTAAATCACATTTGTCCATCCTTATACTCCCAACAAGTAAAATAAGCAATTTAATAAATTTTCAATACAAGCCAGTTATTTGGCCTTATAATCATGCCATTTTAACCAATCCAAAGTAAACCAATTATTAAAATTACAGTCATCCAAATTGTACCAAAAATAGAAATAGTTTGAAAGGCATGATTACATTTATATATTCATATAATTGACAATAAACAAAAAGCCCTAATATTGGCAATATAACACATTATAAATCAAAAATTAAATACCCAAAAGAGACAGTGGATCTATACCACTAAGCCTCTGGGACTCCTCCATGTGTCACTCGTGGTTCTTCTCCTGAAAATTGTTAACCACATAATGAGAATCAAAAGTCCCAGTAACCAAAGCCAATTTATGATAGTGTATACAAACAGTTAAGTGTGTGCTTACTAAGTGAGAATTAAAAATAATATAATTCTAACAAATATAAGAAATATTACAATAAACACAAATAACCATCCTTATATCCCTCCATTAACCTCGAGCCGTGGCCCTCACTCGATGCTAAATTACCCGGCCAAAGGTAGATTAGCCCGAGCCCTTACAAGCCACCTATTGAGCTCCAATAGGGGCGTACAACATGGCACATAAATACAACAATAATAGCAAGTCTCCCAACACCTCCCACAATAATTAAACAAATTCATAATAATATTGCACAATTATACAATATTACAAAATTCATAATTTTCTCAATAATCACCAAATTAACATGAAGTAACACTAATCACAAATTAAAAGCATGGTTGCCTTGTGGCTTTTTCAATAAATTATTCCTTAAAATTTCTCTCTCACCACAATCTTCACCAGTAATACAATCTACAAATAACATATTATTTATAAATATTAGTTTCAATTTTTGAAACTAATCAAATAATTCTAATAATAGAATTAAAAATATAATATAATTTCTAATTTCAATCTTAATACAAATCTATAGTTAATACTATTAAGTAAAATTTTTAACTCCTCTTTTAATTATCAATAAACATTAATAATCTAAAAATCAACTTCTAAACTAATTTCTATTATCAAAATTTTCTTTTTATTTCATAAATTCGTACCTAAAATATCCAAAAATTAAAAATTGAATCTCTAGCTTAGAATCATAATCCTATAACCATAATAATTCATTTCTCGTCCCAAATAATCATCTAAACCTCAACAAATCAACATATATTTTCAGATCTAGTTTAGAATTTGATCCATAAGCCACAAATTCAAAGATCATTAATAAATTTATACTCTAGAACATTTATTATACTACTGACAACCTCAAAAATCATATTTATTCAACATAAATTCATCCATCTTCCAGATCTTAAATTTTCTACCATTACAAACTCAGAAACCAAAGAAAAAGGATGACTAAGAAAAAATTTTAGAACACTTACTTAGTCTTGAAAAGCTTAAAATCACACCCTAAATATCCTATTAAAAATTCTTACCTTAAAACCCAGCACCGGTGAACTTGGCTCACAGATGCTCTCTTTGCCTCAGCTCACGCACGAAAGAAGGAATGAAGAAATGAAAGGAAACGGGTGAGTTTTATAAAAATTCAGTGGGTCCCACACATTTTTTTTATTTACTCTTTCCTCTCTCTTCTTCTTCTTTTTTTTTATTATTAAACATAATCATTGCCGGGAGAGCACCGAAAGTTCACTCCTTCTTCCCTTTTTTTGTAATACGTTTTCCCTTTTTTTTATTATAATAATAATTTAATAATATTTTTTTAATTATTTTTTTAATTATTTTTTAATTTTTTAATTTTTTTTAAAATTATATCCTAAGTTAGATTTAATAATCATCTCTTACTAATTTTCTTACCTCTAAATATTATTTTTTTTATTTCTATTAACCCAAATTAACTATTAAAATTTAAATTGGGATGTTACAGTTCGAATGATGTAGTAACTGTTAACAAGATTTATTAATTCAAAATCTTTAAGTTGCCACATTCTAGCTAACCTAGGCTTCAGGGATTTCGAGTTGAGATCCAAACCCAAGGTGTTGATAACTATAGCATTCATCCAAAGTAAACATATTTTCTTCCATTCTACGTTAGATATATCAAGAGCTGGATATTGGTCTATGAGACTTTTTGTTCTTTCTGATGGTGACCAATTTTGATCTAATTCCATTGCAAGAGCCTCATCGTTGTAGTTTGTTTCTCTCTCATTATTGATATCATGGCATCTGTTATATCCTATTAGTGGATCTTTATAGGATATAGGAGCTTTGATTCCTTGAGTAGACATGGCACTACTGTGATTTGCATTAGTGACAGGGCCTTCATTGTTTTGAGATTCCATTAGTTGCTCATGTAGGGTTGCGGATGCATTTGATTTCTCTTGTTGCATATCTGGATGTTTTTCAGACATCTCTTTATCAGGCTTTAATTTGTTTCTGAGTTGTAAATCAATTTCTTCTTTAGAGGCAGGGGGATTCATGATTTGATCATGGCCTGATGTTGTTGAGAAAGTGAATTTAGGATCCAGTGATGATTTTGCATTCATGGATAAGCGCACGAAGATGGCAGCAATTAATCAAAGAAGAAGAAGGAAGACCTTCTCTCCAAGAAACTAGAGAGAGGGTAGAGCTTCTCTCTCTAGACTGTTTCTATTGCAATATCAGTGCACCTATGCTTCTTTTCTCCTCTATTGCTGTCGCCATTTTTTTAAGAGCTCTTATAAGCTCGACTTGACACTCATAATCAATCCTAATCATAAAACTTCTTTCATAAAAATTACCCTACACAATTAGAGCTCTTTAAAAAAATATATATATTAAAGGGTGCAAAGCAAATTTAAAGGTCAGTATTTCAATTTAACAATACGATGAAATTGTTTATATTTAATTGTTTATGATTTAAACTATATTAAATATAAATTTAAAATTTAAATTACTCCTATATTTATAATTCATGGTTTAAATTGTAATTCAATCCTAATATGTATAACACCCCCTCTATTTAAAAAAAAAAATCTTCTTGTATGACACCTCCTAATATGTATTTTTATTTTAATTAACTGAATTTTAAAAGTAGTGGCTGGTGATTTTTACTCATAAAAAAAAGTGTCATAAAAAAAAGTGTCAGCTGTCATAAATAAAAAGCAATTTTTTATTATTTATAGTGGCTTCTCTTGTGCAGCAATTAAATTGAGATCGGTGTATTTTTTATTTTTAATATTCCAGAACAATAAATTCCTGCCGTGGACGGCTCTACTCTTGGACTGAAAAAAGCAAAGTAGTCCCTCTGTTTTCTTTTATATAAGATAAAATTACCCACTGCATACGAATTAAGAAAACCAATTGATTTTTTTAAAAAAATTACACACTCTTAAATAATTAAAAACACATTTTTTTCAAAGGAAATTTCCAAAAAAAATTACTGTGTCTAGATTTTACAAAACTTTTCAAAAACAAAGAAGCACCAAAATTTAAAAAAAATTATAATAATCAATTTTTTTATGTAAAATTTTAATATAATCTTTTTTTATTTGATTCCGTATCTAGCACGGCCATCTCTTCCGATCCCTATCAACTTTTTTTTTTGGGGTCAAGAAACTATTATCATTGGAAGATTCCTGTCAGCTTTATAACGCACTTTCTACAATCTTTAATGTCAATTATTACCCCTTTTTTGTCCAATATATACAATTAGATCACCAAATGTGTAATATGGTCAAGGACCTGATTTCGGATACCAATTGATGTTTTTTTTTTTTTTTTTTCCGGGGCATCAGCTTGTCTAGCTAATCAAGCTTTCTAGAGGGTGCCAGCTGTGTGGTCTCTTGTTGCAAACACAGTTCATTTTGATTTGAAAAACTTAATCATTTAATCTTTAAAATTTTAATTAAATTATAGCTCAATTCATAAACTATAAATTATGACTTATTATAACTTAATTTTTAAAATTTTAATTTAATTATAATTTAATTTTTAAATTTTGACTCTTACAATTTAATTTTTATAATTTTAACCATTTAAAAAATTGATCCTTATATTTTAAAAAAAATTAAATTATAAAAATTAAAATTATGTTAAAATTTAGGATTAATATTTTAAATTACTAAAATTTTTTTTATCTTTATAAATATTATAAAAATTAAAATTTTAAAATATTTTTAATATTATAATTTTATTTTTTTAAAATATAGAGCCTAATATTTAAATGGTTAAAATTATAGAAATTGAGTTGCGAGAATTAAAATTCAGGGATTGAATTATAACTAAATTAAAACTATAGGGATTGAATTATAATAAATTAAAATTTATAAATTGAGTTATAATTGAATTAAAATTATAAGAATTAAATGATTAATTTTTTTTATATCAATCTTTTTTTGTTTTTTGGCGTCAGGTTGTCTAACTAATCAAGCTTTCCAGAGGGTGCCAGCTGTGTGTGGTCTCTTGTCGTTGCAAACACCGTTCATTTTGGTTTCAAAAGGATGACGACCTTTGAGTCGTAATCACATATAGGTTGGTAAAAAGAATGGGATAAGCCATTAATTATTGGAAGATCCTATCTTGAAACAAATTGTCATGCACAGTTATCACTTCCTGCAAGGATATAATATCTTATGAAATATCTATTAATCAAACTTTAGCGTAAGAAACAGCACAAGCATCCTCCAACGAGTCAAGCAGTTTGAAAATAATTTAAGATACATAGATCTAATCAAGAAGCACGAATCGATCAGAATCTACTCATCCAGTATTCTATTCAGGTACAAATGAATGCATTCACACACACACTTTGGGCATGACTGTCGAGCATGGTGCTGCGCTGTTTTTGAAGCATCCATGATCTTCACGTACGTACGGTTGCTCTTCTTTAATTTCGAGCCTTTCTGCTTTCACCATGTCTTGGTAGCTGGTCACATATATGTACTCATCGATCATCTGCCAGATAGGAGACATCATCGTCTTGCTATTAGCTTCATCATTTCTTCCCTCTCCATCTACTGATCAAACTAAGGGGGCATACAAAATTAAGACAAAATGAAAGCCAGAAAATGGAATCAAATTATCACTAAACCTAAAGGATATTAGCCCTCCTACGTATTCACACTCTCATGATCAGTTCGCAACCATTCATCTTATCAAATAATATGTGAAATGTTTTTCTGGATTGCATGACTTCCTCGATCGCATCAAATTTTCCAATTTATATTGGGGTAGTCCCTCAAATCAAGCTCTTTCTAATATAAATTAGGGACTTTTGGATTCTATGAGTATATATCTCAAATCCTTTCACCAAGTGAATATTCACACTATAGCCATAGGATTTCATTAAATGAAGCGGTGAGTTAAAGGGGTTTTTTTTTTTTTTTTTAAGTGAGAGTGCGTTTCAACGATTTCCCTGTAGTCATGCCAATCGTTCGATTGGTATATGCTGGCATGCAAGTATAGGGCTATGATTTGGTTCTCTGCGTATATCTTGTACGAACATTTATGACAATTGCTTAATTGAAATCAATGATCTCTATAGTGTTATATGGAACATTTATTAAGTGAGAAATTTAGGATGCTCATTGAATCAATGGAAGAGCATAAATAAATTAACAAGTACCTCAAAGAAGGCATAGAAGCAAAAGATGTTGGAAGACAATTTCTATATATATATATATATATATATAGCAGTTTTACGTATTGATGATGTTAATTTATTATACGATGAATCAGGAGTTACAAAATTTACAATTATAAACACAATAATTTGATAATAAGAAGAATAATTTACAATGCAATAGGCTGGACCGAAAACCGAACCTAAATAATGGGTAAAATTCTTTATTATACTTTCCTTTACCTTTCTTTCTCGTACTTTTTAAACTTAACTTTGCTTTTTGTCAAAATGTGTTGTGGACTTGTAATAGAATAAATTATTGTTTATTATATGTGTTTGGGTGTTTGACACAGGCAAATTTGATATTCTCATTATTAAAAAATATAAAATATTTTTAATTAAATTTTACCTCTAATAAAATATTTACCTACTTTTTAATTAATCTTATTTTTATATATTTAACCCTATTAAATACTCTATAATAAATATAAAATCATTATTAATAGCGACATTTTAAAAAAAGGTAATTATTATACCTCAAAAGATTAAAAATACTTTATATTTTCAAATATTTAACTCCTCAAATAATATCTTATATTTTTGAACGGAGGAAGTATGTAGGTAATTTACTTACTCCCTCTTGTACTTAGTATAATTAGGCAAAATTTTTGAATTTTTCTTGGTCTTTAATATAAGGTAAAATAAAAGTAATTAATGTTTTGTTAATTTGTAGTATTTCTTATTTATTTATAATCATTTTAATTTTTAGATAATAATTTATTCTGATTATTAAATAAAAAATTTTAAATGAAAAGTTATATATTTTTTACAATTTTAATAATATGATTATTACTTTTTTAATAAACATAAAATTAATTCACTTTTCCTTATACAAATAATAACATAAGAGAGTGTACCTCATTTGTTTAAAAATATATAGTATTTTTATAAAATCTTACCATTTAATAAAATAATTATTTATTTTTAAATTAACATTATCTTTTTATATTTATCTGTATTTAATAATATATTTTATTTTAAAATAAATATAAAATAATTTATTTATTAAAAACACTTTTAAAAAATATAATAATTATATTTTAAAATATTAAAAATATCTTAAATTTTGTAATATATAACCCATTCAAAAAAATTACTTTACAAAATCAGAGGATAGCAGGGGCTGTAGTTGTCCGAGTGACGTGCTGGATGGAACAGAACAACCAATGGATAAGGAACGCAAAAAACTCGGAACTGTGGCGTGGACGAGGACTCGTGGCAGCTTCTAGTAGAGTTGAGTCAGCAATGACGTCCTTGAATTTCAAGATCGTCAGTTTTTTATTTTCCTTTTATTTTCAATCCGTCAATTGGGTTCCGACAATTTCCAATGCTAAGTACCCAAAAAGAAAATTGAAATGATTTTGTATGTTTTTTTTTTGGTAAAATGATTTTGTATGTTTATATTAAACTTAAAATGACTCGTATGGAACGATAAAAAATAAAAACTTCTTAAGTGACGTACTAGTACAAGGCTGGAAACTTGAACCAACGAACAAGGAACATTGAGGGAAAACAACTTTTATTAATCATTAAATTAGTAATAATTTACATTTACATGTTACCAATTACCAAGCATTTCCGGACCAATCTAACGTCACTGCCTTGCTCACAAGTCCTACACACTATTCGTCTTGCGCGCTCACAATTCATAGCTCACCTGTCATTCGCTGCACAGTGCAGCACGTCCAATCAATGTTAATTTCTCTCACTATCCTAATTTATTACATATTCTTTTGAGATGATTTCACATTTTTAAAATATAATATTTTAATAAAAATAAGGTTTATTTTAATATTATTATTATTATTATTATTTTACTCTTTAAATATATTTCATTCCCCTTCCACTCTCTTCTGAACTAAAAATAATTTTAAAAGTTTATAAAAAATTAAGATTATAAATTATATTTAATGAATTTTATTAGTATATATATTTTTATAAAACATGACTTATAAGTTAGAAAAAACATAATCTTTAATTTCTATAATTTTATTAATTTTTTACTTTTAATCATTGTAACTTTGTTTTTAGTATTTTCAGTTTATTTAAAGACTAAAAATAAAAAAAAATTAAAATTATATAAACCTGAAAAATAAACATCACTCAATCTTTTAAAAATTATAAAAATTACAAATATTAAAAAAACTGCATGGGCCAAAAATAAAACACAATCAAATTATATGATTAAGGATTACGTTAGACGGAAGGAAACCTATCTTCTGGTAAAAGTGGTTGCCGATCATGTGACCTCCACGTGAATCTTCTATTTTCACTTGTCTGCTGGAAACGCCTGTGGTTAGCTTAACCAGTTCTTTGATGACGGAAAGCATGAAGTAAAATAATCTAGAGAATGAAACAAGTAAAAAATCAGAGAGACTTCAAATTTATAAAAATTTAATTTCAGCAAATTAAAATCATTAAATTAAAAAATATCAAGACCACGAAGCCTTTTCCATGCTTGGAATTCAATGCCACTCAAATTTAAATTTATAATATCAATAAGAATTACATAGCTATCACAAAAAAAAAACTTTCCTATTTACCTATTTATATATAATTATTATAATTATGTGGACTCAATATATAATAATATATGTATAAAGAAAAAAATGTAAAGTAAATTTTATTTATAATTTTTATAATAAAGAAGTAAAAATCAAATATTAATTCATGAAAGTATATTTTAAATAGTACGTTTCTGATAAAAATTTGTGATTATTAATATTCATACTGTCATTTCAAGAAAATAGATGTATATATCAAGAATTAAAAAAAAAAAGCAATGTGATTTAACATTTATAAGAAGATATTAGAAATGTAGTGCCAAAAAATTTATGCCCCACACACGGGAGCCAGTCAAATTTTCGATTAAAAAAACTCAACCGTAACAACCACACAAAAAGTTTCGCAAAATGCAAAAGATAAAAAAGTTGGCGCGTTGGAAAGTTCAAAGTCTTTTTTAATCCACTTGAAAGTCTTTTATGTAAATCATTTATTGACTTGGGTGTTGACTTGGCCCGTCCGGCTTATTTGACTGTCCCACTTCCCGCTATAAAGCCTCACTCAAATCTTAACCTCGTTTCACCACTCAATCTCCACTTTAAACCTCTGAACCATCTTCTTCTTCTTCTTCTTCTTCACTTTCCATTGATTCTTCTTCAACAATACTCCCTCAAACATGCAGGTCAGAACTGTTTTTCTCTGACGACAGTGTTTTGCTCTGTTCTCTTGCATGCATGCCATCATCAACCTTCCTTTCTGTTCTGCTTTTTTTTCTGACAGTATCTTGAATTCACGTGTGACAGAAAATAGTGCTGAAGGCGGAACTACACAATGACAAAATCAAGCAGAAAGCTATGAAGGTTGTCTCCGGCATTCAAGGTTTCGTATATATCTCAACTCATCACCATCTTCTTTCTCAATTGATACAACAGTAACTTAGCTTGTTCCTTCATTCTCTGCTGTTTTTGTGAATCATCAGAAGGCTTGAGTCAATTAACAATAATTCAATCTTGTACATGTCTAGCTTTGCGTTGAAAGATATCAAAATTTTATGATTGCACATGCATGTTTAGATTCAGGCTGGAAATTATACCATGAAAAATGATGATGATGATGATAAAAAATGTGCAGGGGTGGAGTCAGTATCAGTGGACATGAACGAAAACAAGATGACGGTGGTGGGAAGCATCGACCCAGTGACAGTGGTGAGGAAGCTGAGAAGGCTGTCTCACACAGATATAGTTTCAGTGGGACCAGCCAAGGAAGAAGAGAAGGAGAAGGAGAAGGATGAGAAGAAACCAGATGAAGCGTCCTGGCCTTTCTGCTATCCTTATTACCCTTATTACCCTTGTTACCCTGCTGTGATGCCTGTGCGAGAAGACCCTATAGGCTGTGTCATCTGCTAAATCATCATCTTAAAAAACCAAAAAAGGAAATTACATGCTTGTTAAGGAGTGCTGCATACTTTTAGAATTCTTACCTGTTTCGTTGGGTGTCTTGTTTCATATGATTGAGAGTGTCATAAAGTGGCTTCCAATAATAGGGGGTTTGTATACGTACAGCACTTTTGAAGGTATCGCGAAGAGTGATGCCCTATACTTATACTGCTAATCTGCTATACATAGATTAGATTTCATTTCATATGAAGTTTTGGTTATTGCCTTGTTGTATAATATATGTCGGATAATACAATCAGAATGCAGAAGCAGCTTGCAAAATAATATTATTGAAAGGAATTTGCGGAACCAGTGGTGTATTTCTTTTCTTTTCTCTGTAATGCCCTCGGATAGGTCATTGTTTGACTTGTCAAATTGGAATGTTATTGAAAGTTTTAAGTTGAATAATTTAATTACAGTTTATTAAGTAGTCTCCAAATTAATTGTTTAGTACTCATTCATATTTTCACAAAGTTGAATGATCTCGAGTTTTTATTGATAAAGTTATTATAAAATTAGGCATAATCTTTTGTTTCTTCTTCTCCCAATATGGCTACATAATTACTAGTCCTTCCGTTTTAAAATATTTATCTTTAATTTTTAGCGATCAGAATTTATTTCACAAGTATTATTTATCTTTTTATACTTTGAAAGCTCTATTTTTAATTATACTCTTCTTATTCTGTCATTAGATAGTATACTGTTAGCACATTTGTATGATATATTCCATGTAAATAAGGATCATATTTTTATATAAAAAATGGAGAGGATAACTTTTTTTGAAGTCCAAGAAGATCCTTTTTTAAAAGAAAATTTCCTTACTTTTTTCTTTCTTCTTTTTGGATAAATCATTATTTGTTTTCTCACAATTAAAAACCTTAAAACCGGGGAAAAAAGCCTGTAACAACCCTCTTTTTATGTTTTTTTTGATAGAGACCTGGAACAACTTTATTTCACTGGATGATTTAGGCCGACTAGTCAACCAATCCAAGGGTACTCTTATTAATCAATTGCCCAAGTCTTTCTTCTTTTGGGCCTGCCCTTTTTTTGGATAAATTAGTCCACTAATCAAAAAAACCTCATACCCAAAAAATATGGACCAAAGGTTTAAAAATTTGAGAGTTTAACCTGTTCACATTAATATATAAAAAATTTATTATTAAAAATTTAAAAATTTATAAGAGTTTAATCCTTCGATTTAAAAATATAAAATATTTTTTGAAGAGTTGAATGTTAAAAAATGTAAGGCATTTTTAGTCTTTCAAGGTGTAATCATTACTTTTTTTCAAAAGTGCCCCTATTGATAATGACTTTATATTTATTGTAAAGTGTTTAATAGAAATGAATATAAAAAGATAGAATTAGTTTGAAAGTAGATAACTACTTTATTGAGGGTGAGATTCGATTAAAAATATCTTACATTTTCGAACGGAAGGAGTATCCTTTATATACCATGGTATATCATTGATGAATATAATAAACCAGTTATAATACAAAATATAATAAATACTAAGTTATTTACTTGGTTTGATTCTATAATATAGACTATATATGTAAAAATTCACTTCTTTTTTTAGCCAACCAATTGCTAAGTCCAATTTTCCGAACATGTTACTGGATAGATGTTTAATTAGGACTTACATCTCACGTACAAATTGTTTTGACGAAAATCTTACGTAAATTTAAGATTTGATCGGCTTATATTATCATTATCATTATCATATTGTTAATGAAATATTTTTTATCTTGGAAGAATAACATGTAAAATAGATATATAGCTTTTTGATTAATTTTTCAAAGTAGAATCTAGACTATTTAAAAATAATTGAGATGAACTAAATAAGATGTCCATCTCATAAATACTTTCACGAATCACAGATGGCGCGGAAAATCCAGACTCGTCAAGTGTCTGTAGTTTGATTTAAGTTTCTTTAATTTTTTTTTTAATATTCGCGACATAAATATATCAATTTGTGCCGTACTCATTTCAATTAAAAAAAATCCAAAAATGTTGCGGAAAAAAAATATCATAGAGATTTCAGACATAGTTATTAAGGTATATACAGCTCTGGCTATTATATATCTCCCTAATTTTCAACAATTTCCAATTCCAGCAAATAATTTACTACTATAGAAATAAAATTTAGTAGCGCACAGACCTTGTAGTAATCAAGAAAAAATTGCAGTATAGCTTTCACACTTACATTTCAGGTAAGCCTGACCAAATAATAAGCCTTTTGTCCTGGTACGGCCTGGGCATATATCCATAAAGTGATTACTTTTTTTTTTTTTTCATGTAGTTTCTTTTTCAGCTAGATTGTAGAATCCTTTCTATTAAGGTGCTCACCTTAAGTTTGAAGTTTGGACTGCACATTCACATTGTTAAAGAGTGCCACAATGAGGAATGTAAGAAAGAATGCAAAAGAAAACTCAAGTGAACAACTTCTGTGACATATTCTTTGGACGTATAGCAAAAATATGATTCTAATGATAAAAACAACTTACTTTTACTTCTTCAATTAGAAAAAAAATAATATATAACAGTCATATAGCAATCAAAAAACAAATCAATCACTATTTTTATTAAAATTTTTATCCAGATACATTAAATTTTTTATATTATTCTTATCCCCTGAACTCGAAACCAAAGAAAATCTATAATCTTAACTAATTTACAAATTAAAGTTTTAAAACTAAGTGACTTGAGGCGTAAAAGTTAGCCAAGAAAAAAATAAATATGTATGTTACACACACAAACTAATTATTGAATCTAACCATTATTGTTATTCACATAATGAGCACAGCTTAGACTATTTCTTCAAGAACTTCTTTCATATGTATGTCTATATATCAAACTCAACATAGGATATCAAAGTGTTGTGCAAATAATCACAATAAATTTAAGTTAATAGTTAACTAATTAAAGTTGGTTAAAATTTATAATTTAATTGTATTTCAATTTAATATATATCTTATTAGGCAATGTAGTAGGGGCATAGGTGATGATATCATTCATGAATTTTATCAGACAATAACTATAATCATTGCTTTAATTTGGCTAGAGTATGCACTATAAAACAAAACATATATCAATGAAATGGTATAATAAGTCATGGTTTCTTGATTAAAAACTTGGCCAAGTATGTGAATACCTTAAATGTGATTCATTTTTGGCAAGAATCCAATGCCCTCAAGCTAGGGGGATAAAATATTGCTGGTTGCAATGTGATACAAGACCACAACTTTAAGAAATAATTAAAAAATAAATGTGAGAAATATTATATATAAATTAAAATAACAAGAAAAAATCAACTTATTTAATAAAAATTTCTATCATATTTGACTTGTTTGTTGGTTTTTCATTAAAAGTATCAAGATACCATATTTTTGGAGTAATAGGATTAACCACTGCAACCAATGAGAGAAAAAAAATCAACTTTAAATGCACTCATTTGTAACCCAAAATCAACATTTCTAACCCCATGAATTTAAAATAAGAATTAATAAACTATAAACATAGAACCAACCTCAAAACCAAAGAGACAAAATGCAGAATGGAGCAAAATGAATCTAACCTCAGAGTGAATCAACCACGAACCCCAAAAAGCCTCGTAAAGCCTCCAAATGAGCAAAACGAAGACAAAAATCATGAGCCTAAGATCGATTAAGGGTAAAATAGAGGTTGAATAGCCAAAAATGTGCTTTTGATGGGTTGTGTGAGTGTTTCCAATAAAAGGGGATAAGTCTGATGTAAAATTAAAATATGTCTAGAGGAGAATTTTAAAATATAATACTTTACAGTTATATCAAAATAATTTTAAATATGTCGTATTTGATATTTATTTTAAAACAGTCGTTAAATATATAAAGCATTTATTTGATAATTATTTTAAAACAAGCATCACATAAACTTTTTTTTTAAGAAAAATAACCTTAATATCTTTATGAAGTGTTTCAAAGAAACTGATAAATAAACGCCCCGCCCTCTATATTGGACGGTTGTTCTGGGACAATCATCAAATATTTCTATTAAAAAATTAAAATAATAAACATATTTGACAATTACTTATAAATAACTGTCACATATTTATTCACATATTTAATGGTTATTTAAAAACAATTATGAAGTATTTTTAGCTTTTTTATTTATTATTTTTTACAAACAATTATCAAATACAAGGCATCTTATTTGTCATTTTTTATAGTAGTGATAATTAGAGTTTTCATTATGTAAGCTGGGGAGGTTTAAAATCAACAGAGGCTAATAGTCAGTGACAATCATCAACTCAACCTTTCTTGACAGTACAACGAATCCAAAAAATATCTGATGATCCACTAATATCTTACCAATAATATTATAGGAACGTATCTTTCCTAGGCAGCGCTACTCTTTTTTCTGTATGTTTGAAAATTGAAATTCCTAGGTACTCATATATTGCCAAGAAATAAAAGTAAAAATGGCCTCAAGCCGACCAATTAAAGTCACTTCTTGCTACGTGTCGATAATGGAGTGATGGAAGTAGCCAAACAAGTAAAAGCGTGAGAAACAAACAACGCAAGACGACAACGAAGGAGGGGACACAATGGAAAAAGAAAAGGAAGAGGATGGGCCTGAAGTCACTATAACATAAATGGGCATGGGCCCGGCCCTGTTGAGGTGGGGCCCACAGAAAATATCTCGCATTGCAAGATATCATGTGGCCAAGCATTTGGGGGCACTGACAACCTTACACGGAACGGAACATGATAAGCCCATAGACTTGTGCGCAGAATCAGCATTTACTTGCCACGTGTACACCGCGTGGCTTTACCATTTACTTTCCCGCTTTACCTTCCACTGTTCACTGTCTTTTTCGCCCACTTAACTGACTCCCCTCGCGCTCCTTCAACCGTCATTCCGCGAGAATCTATCCGGTGCTTCCCTCACCACCGTGCTCCCTACCTTTTTCTTCTTAAATTTACAATTATTGTGTACTAGTATTATGGACATGTCATATGGATATGGATTCGTGTGTTTCAAATGTTTGTTCCTTTGGAAAAAAAAATTAAAATATAAATTATTTAAACCAAAATTAACGGTCTACTTGTCACTCTTGAGTCTTGAGAAATAATAACACGGCGCGTTACTTTTTATATTATTTGTTTTAGTTACCGCTGAAATATATATTATATTCTTAGATGGCAAACCGTAATTCTTGATGAGAAAAGAAGTAAGGAAAAATCTTAAATTGCACTCTCTAATCTCACTATTTAAAAACGGTTTCAACTACTTTACTAAAATTAAATAATATCAATTGATTTATTAAATATATTCATTTTAATTTTATTCCTATTAAAATAGATAGATAGAGATACATGATATACAATGAGCTATAAAAATAAATTTATGATATAGATAAGGTTCAAAAATAATAATAAATGACTTTCAATGTGTTTTATATTATGGATAAACAAATTCTTTTAAAAAGTACCTTTATTAAGGACAGGAAGGAGTATGTCAATATTGCCCTTTTGTTCCTTTGGGTATTATTTTTGATATGGTCTTGTTGGTTTAGTTGAATATTTCTTTGTTTTTTTTTTGCCAATTTAGTTGAATATTTCTGCATATTATAAATAAATTAGCATGCAAAATATGAAAACATTGAGAATTCTGAGGCCATTGCATAGGATTTTTAAGCCATGTGCATCTTTTTAGTATTAAATGCCATAAATTTTATTATTGTTATAATAAATTTTCACGTTTGTTTTTTATAAATAAACAAGGCAAATCACTCACGGATGCGGAGCTTATAACCAATATTTTAAAAGTACGATTAGACGTTGCATTAAAAAAGTCAACAATTCTTATTTTTTATTTTTTATATCAGTTAGATTAATGGTTAAATTAATATTATAATAATTAAATAAACAATAATATTAAATGCATATCTAATCTATAAGAAATAAACCTATTATTTGTCTAGTTGTTAATAAAATAATACAACAAGCTCATAAATTAATAGTATTATAAATTACTCCCTTCATTAAAAAATATAAGGTATTTTTTGAGAAGTTATATGTTAAAAAATATAAGACATTTTTAGTCTTCTACGGTGTAATTATTATCTTTTTTTTTAAGTGTCTATATTAATAATGATTTTATATTTATTATAGGGTGTTTAATAAGGATAAATATAAAAAGATAGGATTAGTTTGAAAGTAGATAACTACTTTATTGAGGGTGAGATTCGGTTAAAAATACCTTATATTTTTGAATGGAAGGATTATAATTTTATAGTTTGTTAAATATAGATAGATTTTAGTTAAATAATGTATGATTAAACTTGAAAATATCTATATTTGCACATATATCTATCAACATCTTTTTTTAAAAATGGTCTCAGATATTATTATATATATGTGAAGGGTCAAAAAATGAAGTTGATTTTTAGCATGTCTAATTTTTCAATTTTTTTATCATTTTAAATTTTAAATATTTTTTAATATTATGTTTATAACTTTTCAATTTCTAAAAGATGTTTTGGTTTCTAGTTTAACTTTAGTTTTCGGTTTGATAACAACTCAATTCCAATCCAGTCTGATTTAACCATGAAATTAATTTTTTAATCTGAACCGAGTTGTTAATAGTTTTGATCAAGGTTGTTAAATTCGTGAGTTTAAATAAACTTGTAATAAGAATATAAACTCATATCGCAAACGTGAATCGTAAACTCAAAAGAATTTACCTCCATTAATAAATAGTCAGTAAAATATAATTGTAATTTAATTTAAGTATATTAAAAATATAAGTCATTGAAATTAAACTCATTTACATTAATAAATTATCACATATAAGACATAAAAATTTTAAAATGAAAAAATTTATTTTTGATATTTTTGTTTTCTTTTTTATGAGTATTAGTTTTTACATTTTAAGTTTTTTTTGAATTAAGTCTTATAATTTTTATGAATTAAATTCTTTATAATATATACTTAACTTTTTAATTAAAAAAATTAATAAACTTAATAAGTTTAATTAAACTTGTAGATGGTTCGAATTTATGAATTTGTGAACTGTAATTCTATTCTATATTAACAGTCAACCAAATTGTTACTTCACTGATCAAATAGGTTTTGTTAATTCAACTTTATTAATGTTTCATAAACTATATCAAAAAAAAAATCTACAGACTAAAAATCTAATTTGAGTGTACGGAGGAAGGACCAAGAAATCTGAAAATGCCGACGGGATCGGAATATGAAGGGCAATTATATAGGTTACAATGCCATGCTTGATTACCACGCGTGTCCGGGGCAAAAGAAAAACAAAGCGAAAGCTTGAAACCTATTTTCGTATGTTGATGTGGCTACATACCATTCGCCCCCGTCACGTACCTACCACAAACCTTGCCGCATACAAAAACAGCCTCTGAACGCATCTTTTATAAACTGCTCCGTTTCCTCTAGTAATAACAGCCGCATTTTCTTTTCCTCGCTTTCTCTCTCAAAAAGCAATAAACCCCCCTTCGATTTTTTCTTTTTTCTCAATGGTCTCCAAAAACCCAAACCCCTCAGAGGGCTTCTACTTGGATCCCCCTGGCATGGCGCTTCCTGGCCTTGGCCCCTTCGCCTCCGTCACCGCCGCTGCGACTACCACCACCGCCTCCAACGCTAATTCATCGGACGACCCTTCGAAGAAGATCCGTAAGCCGTACACTATAACCAAGTCCAGGGAGAGCTGGAGCGAGCCCGAGCACGACAAATTCCTCGAAGCCCTCCAACTGTAAAGTTCGCTTTTACCTTTTTTTTTTCCGGGATGGGTTTATTTTTTCCCTTTTTCCCGAAAGTGTAGTGGATGAATTTTACGATTCAATTCGGGCATAGACTTGTACGAATGGATGCATATGGAGAATAGTATGTTGAGGTTGTAGTTTTAGGTTTTGTGGGACAGGAATTAGATGTCTGTTGGAAAATTGGAAGTGGTCAATGAGCAGTGTGAATTTTGAGTGTTTTCTGCTAACTTATTTGAAGGAAACTTTGGATTTTTTTTTTCCCAGCTCATTCTTGGTGTTACGGTGCCAAGTTGTGTTGCTTGATTTTAGGGATTATCGTCTATTTGTCAATGCAAACCGTTGTAGCTTTGTTTAAATCTGTGGAATGTAATTGTGCTCAATTTTCACTTGCGGGATAGTCATGCTAGAAAGGATGAACATGAGATGCATGAGTTTTTTTGGTTGGAAGATATGGGATCGGAGTGAAATTAGGGAGTTTCTTATTCTTCTAAAAAAATCTTTATGTATGAAGCAGAAATTAAACATTTTATATCTTTTTCACAGTCCTTAAAGGTGTTCAAGACACTTTCTTTCTTTGTTTTTTTTTTTTGGAGCTGAGTGTTCTAGCCACTTTAAATGGGTTGACTTCGAGGGTTAATTGCACAAGTGAAAGATCGAGGTAAACTCAAAGTTGGATTATTTCTGGTCATGGAGGGACAATGGGTTAATTTTCAGTAGAGTTAATTTGGGCATGATACTGGAGAGAGCTACCCTTCTGTCTTATGAGATATTGGCCTTAGGAGCTTCCTCTCTCTACTATAGGCATGACCACTTTTCACTGTTGATTAGAGAATAAAGGGATATGGGTGATTTTATACCATAGGTCCTTGGGAATTACAATGAGAATGATGGTAGTTTTTCTGCAGATAGCCAGGGATAACATAAAGAGGAAGTTTTTAACGAAATATCAAATCGATTTAGTCTTGTGAGGATTTCCTTGTTTTGTAGGCCTATGCTTTGGAACTAGGTTTCTTCCTCAAAGGATTTTATCTTGGTCAAGTTTTTTTTTTTTTTCCCCGTAAGACGGAACCTCGAGTCCTTTGACCATCACTAAGTTGCTGTAGTTGCCTTTTACAGGGTCAGTTATGAGAACTAGGCAGGCCTCCTGTGCATTGCTCTAAATTTGAGAAATGAACCATACTGTTCTCTAGCTATAGATTATTAGATTTTATGTCTTATTTAATATTGATGATTAATGTTGATTATTGCTTGTTTAAAATTTATCAATTCGGATAATAACTTCACTGTTATAAACGTTGCATCCTTAATGGTGTAGAACTTCATTGGACGTTGAAAACTTAATTTTCTTTCCCCAAATAAAATTGACTAGTTTAATTTAAATCACCCCTTTGGTGTTGGTTCCGGATTTGCTTTTTTCATTATCGTCACATTATTTTGTTCCTTCCATTCTATGCAGTTTTGACCGTGACTGGAAAAAGATTGAAGCATTTGTTGGATCAAAGACAGTTATACAGGTAATTTTACTAGCTGTATGCCCGTTTCCTTTTGTTTCTGTTGCTTTAATCTCATCACTATCTCATTTCGTTGTACTTTATTTGGATTTCTTATCTTTACGTAGTATATTTTTTCCTTAGAAGTTTTTGCTCTGTTGTGGGAGGTGTGTTAAACGAACTATGGCAATATAAAACAACATTTGCTAATGAAAAGGAAAAGATGAGACGGTTTGTTAAGTAATTATTTTACGTTCACAGGTTAAAAATCCTTGCATATTGGGCATGGATAATTAAGAATTTTCAGGTAGGAAGGGTGAAGTGCATTAGAGGAGGTGAAGAATTGTATTTGATGGGGAATAATATGCCAGTCTTACATATGAAACATTTGGCTAAGAATGGGATAATATTGAGTGAGAATTGAATTCAAATCAATGTTGTTTTATCTCTGGTTAGCATTAGCCTGCTATGATTCATATCTAAGCCAGTTTCTTCTCGTTGTAGGAAATTTGGAGTTTAGCTTTCTTTTGGCCAACAGAGATTTGGAATTTAGTTATTTGGTTGTGGTTTTGTCACTTAAATATTTTCCAAGGGAACCATAGCATATTCGAAATGAATGTCCAGGGAACATCTGTTTTCTCTCTCGCATTTCTTACTGTACTGTCTTATCATTCTGTTTTGCACTGATTGCTTTGGTAGGCATAGTTTGTTGGATATCTGGCCCATCTAAGGTCTACAGTTTTCTTTTTCATGGGACAATAATTGGGAAACTTAATACCTGTCTTAGCCATCCATAATCTGAGGCGAAGTCTGGTGGCATCAACTTTAATACCCATTGTGCATGTAACACAATGCATGTTCTTGCCTTGTAGATTCCCTGTGATTTTAACTGGTCTGTTATGTAAACATCAGGTGTAGATATTATGGATGTTCTCGCCATCATTAGTCACATTGTGGTTTAGGTTCTAATGTAAGCCAAAACCCTTGACCTATTTGAAGAAATATTCCTGTAACCTCACCTTAAATTCTGCAGTTGTTAATGCATAAATCATGACATTTTTTGACTCTTGATTCTGATTAAACTGCAATGCATATATGGAATTTGTTCTACTTTTAAAATTAATGCTAATGTCCTTAATAGAATACTGCCCTTCAACTTTGTTTAAAAAAGATTGGATAATGCTCATAGGTGGTTTGCAGGAAACAAACGAGTTCCTTTAAGATGTTCAGCTATCTAAGACGTGTTCTTTTGTTTTGTGTCTACAGATGACTTGAAAGGCCCGAATTTCATATGAATGTTTTAATATCATTAAGTTGGTGAAGTTTGTATTATTTTTTCGAGAGATATAATAACAATACTTACATGTATAGGACTGAAGTGTGACTTATGCTCATTTAACTTTTGCAGATACGCAGCCATGCACAGAAATACTTTCTAAAAGTTCAGAAGAGTGGAGCAAATGAACATCTACCTCCGCCCAGGCCAAAAAGAAAGGCTGCCCATCCATATCCTCAGAAAGCTTCCAAAAATGGTTCGCTTCTATTGCCATGTTGTTCTGTCACACTACATATCTGGTTAAGATGCATCTGATAATTGTCAGTTATATTTGGCAGCTCTGATACACTCTCAAATATCAGGATCCTTTCAATCTTCATCTCCTATGGTTGAACCTGCATATATGATAAAGCCTGATCCCTCAGCAATGATCAAAACTCCAGTCACTAATGCTGCAGTGTCTTCATGGTCAAACAACACTTTGCAGACAACCAATTTACTGCATGGTACAAAGGGTTTCATTTTTTTTAATTTTTAATACCTGAAATTGAGCACGTGATCCTGAAATCCAGCTTATGGAATTATCAAGTAGCATTTGGCTGAAGATACTGCATGCCAATAGTTCTGTTTCTAACGCATTTGTTTTTCAGGTCCCAGAATGAATAATAGTTGCAGTAGCAGTGAAAGCACTCAGAGAGCACGGCCAATTGGTGTATCTACTGGTCAAGGGAATAACAGTCATTCATTGAGAGGCAAGACTTTGATTATTTTCTGCCTACAACCATTTTTTGATCATATCCAAAAATCTGTCTCTTACCTACAGATACTTATTCAACACTCTGCGTACATATGCTTGAAATCCATGATAGTGGCAATTGTCTCGTTTGATGTTGCACCTATATTTATATTGAAAGATCAACATTTTTCTGATGCAGTTCTGCCAGACTTTGCTCAAGTATACAAGTTCATTGGCAGTGTATTTGACCCAAAAGCTGCTGGGCATCTGCAGAAACTAAAAAAGATGGACCCTATAGATGTCGAGACGGTATGTTTCTTAGTATTTTTTCAATGGAATCTTTGATAATCTGTTCACCTAGATTGTTCTGTAATTAAGTGGAAAAGTTTGTCCTATCATTATATTTTGGGAGGAAAATTGTTGTTTCATCTAGTTTTGGAAATTGAGTTGTTTATTTTTAGTGGAATGAGGCATTAAGGGCTTACCTTTGGCTTTAAATGTTTTACATTTAGCTTGTTGGAACAACAACTATATAAACGAGAACTTACGCTTCAGAAATGCTGACAACAATTGTCCTTTCTATCCTTTTTGGCCTATCCAGGTACTACTATTGATGAGAAACCTGTCTATCAATTTAGCAAGCCCAGATTTTGAGGATCATGTAAGTATTCAGTTCACTGATTTATTGAGTGGGTGCTGTTACGGCAGTTTTCTGGAGACAAGTGCTCTGCTTGTCAAGACAATTGCTGTAATGAATTAGTAGTTATCTTATTTCCTGATTGAGCCCCCCCTCTTTTCTTTTTGATGCTCCTCTTCTTTTTTAAACTTCCCATCTTCCGTGAGCTTCTGCCAGCTGGTGTTTTCACCTCCTTAGGAACTTGCTCTCCGTTTGGATGGAGAGAAAATGGAAACCTAGGAGGGAAAACTCCTAAAAGTAGTAAAAATTTTACTATTTTTAGAAATTTCTCCTCCTAATTTTCTCTCCCCATTTTCTTCTCACTTTTCCCTTCATCCAAACCAAGCCTTAGATCAGATGCTTCTGATATGTTCTTACATGTTTTATTCTCTTTGATCTTTGATTTTATTCTTGTATGTATAGATTCAATTGAATAAACGGATTGGACCTTAGAGAAGTTCTGTCTTCCTCATTTGGGGTGGGATTTTTTTTTCTTTTAAAATTTTTTGTAGCATCGTTGCTGTGATGTAAACTAAGTTTTTGTTTATTTTTTTTGGTGGGACCTTTGTATGACAGACATTTGAAGAGTTGGGGCTATATTTTATTTTTTCCTCGGTTTTTTCCCCTCTCTCACATTGAGTGGATTTTATGGATGTCAGTTTCCCTTTAAACCAGTGTACCCTTTCACAATGATGGTTTAGTGAATGTGATTACAAAAAACCTAACGGTAGATGAATTGCGGAATTAATTAATTGAGTAGTCCTGGAATGCATCTTGAGGGAAAGAAGAAAAGATGATAAACTCTGTTTGTGTTGGTCATCCGCTCCCTTCATTCTGTGTTGTAACTCATGCAGAGAAGGTTGCTCTCTTCTTATGAGGCGGAACCAGAGACAATGTAGGCATGCAGCTATCTCAATGCGGAAGGACCGGATGCAGCAAGCAGTTGAAGAGTGCTATACTTCAACGGAGGTGGTGAAGTCAGGAAATGTCTCCCTTTTCTCTGCTATGACTTGCATTGTCAATGGTTGTCCATGATTATTGCAGGATGAGGTAAAAGTATGCCAGGGAAGGGCAACAGGCTGAGAGGGTACAGCTTCAGTCAATTATGATACCGCTTTATTTGTAATTGCTGCTGCTGCTCAACTCAGCTAACCCAGGCCTTTATTCTCCATTCATTTTCCTGCCATACTGTACATAATAAAAATATAAAACTGCATTACAAGAATAATAATGTTGCGAGAATGTATAGTCTATATAGTATTGTGTAGGTCTGTACAGTTCCAAATCTTTTAATTTTTTTTGGACTAGTACAGTACCAATTCTGTGTATGAGCTTACCATACTTAAAATACCCTCTCTGTGAGGGAAGTTATGTTGCAAACTTAATTCTGTGAGTGCAAATTTTTTGGGCGGTGGATGTGGTTTGAGTGGTTGGAACTCTAGGCTCATATGGATGGCAAGTTCTTATTTTTCTTCTGTGGTAGTTAAGTGGCAGAAAAGGCATGTGAGCATGTTGTCAGGTCTCACATCGGAGAGACTTGAGAAAAATCCTGACTATATAAATGGTTGTGTTGTACACCTTAATGAGCTAGTTTTTTGACGAGAGAATAATGATCCCGTGACAAAGTGATATCAGAGTTAAACTCGAGTTTGCCTAGTCGATGGGCCCCTCTTGTGGGCCATCCATGACGGGGGTGTCACGGATTGGTCAGGAAAGTTTTCAGGTTTCACATCGGAGGGACTTGGGGAGGATTTTGGTTATATAAACGGGTGTAATACACACTTCAATGAGCTAGCTTTTTAGGGAGAGAGTAATGGTCCTGTGTTAAAGTAGTATCAGAGTGAGACTTGAGTTTGTCTAGTTGGTGGGTTCCTTTAATGGGCCACTCGTGACGGGGGCATCACGGATTGGCAGGGGGAGTTGTCCGGTCTCACATCGGAGGAACTTGGGAATGATCTTGGCTATATAAATGGATGTTGCACGCCTTAGTGAGCTAGTTTTTTGGAAAAAGAGTAATGACCCTATGATAACGTGGTCCCTCTTTAATTTGAATGGTGGAACCATCTAACTATTAGATGTATTGGAGTTTGAACCTTTAAAAGCTGCCTTCAATATTACCGTGAAGCATGTAATGCTACATTTTACTCTTTCTTCAGGGATTTTTTGTTGGGAAAATATAATGACTAATTAGGTGATGGGGTAGACGAAGTTTCATGTAATAAGTTGTAGCTATTTTTGATTTATGATTTTTTTTGGGAAAAAATTATTTGATATACAAACTTAACGTGCAGCAGTGCCTTGTTTGATTTTCTTCTCTGTTCCTGTCTCCTTGTCGAGAATGAAAACATCTTAGCTCATTTTCAGTAGACAAAGTCCAAAAGCTCCCTTTATGCTTATCTTAAATAACAGTTTTTCATGTAGAATAACGTTTTACTTGTCTAACAATTTTAGTTCTTTATCATGCAACACAATTTTAGTTCTTTATCATGCAACAACTCAGCGTTTAACATTGGGAAAGGATTTGTATGGTTAAGAAAAAAATTAAGAAAGCTGATAGTGAAATTTGTTTTAAAGCATTTGAAGAATTTTACAGTTATCTTGCAATAAATAATGGAGAATTAAAAATTTATAAGATTGTAAAGAGTGGAGAAAGAAAATCTAGAGATTTAAAATAAGTAAGGTACATAAAAGATAAAGAGAGAATAGTTTTGGTAACACATCATATTAAAAACAAATGGGATACTTGCTTTTTTAAAATTTTCAATGATGGAGGGGATTTATTTAGTAATTGGGAGGATTTAATAACTCATAAAGAAGAATAAAATTTATCATTTTATCGAAGGATACATGATAATGAGATAAAGAAAGCTTTTAAGAAAATGATAAATGATAGAGTTAATAGATTTGCTTGTATCCATATTGAAATATGGAAATGTTTAGGTGAAAAAAAGGTGTGGTGGCTAACTAACTTATTTAATAAAACTTTATAGTCCAAAAAAATGCTTGATGATTGGAAGTGAAGCACCTTAGTTCTTATTTACAAAAATATAGGGGATATTTAGAATTATGCCAACTATAAAAAAAAAAATTAAACTGATGAGTTTCAATAAAATTGTGAAAAAGAGTGACAAAACATAGGTTGAGATTGGAGACCGGAATCTATAAAATTTAGTTTGGCTTCATGCCAATTAGGACAGCTATAAAAGTGATTTATTTATAAAAGGAATTGATGAAAATATATTGATATAAAGGTAAAATTTACATAGTTTTTATTGATTTGAAAAAAAAAACTTACGACCATGTACTAAGAGAAATACTTTAGAAAGTCTTGGAAAAAAAGAGAGTCTGAATTGCATATATTAGAGTTATTCAAGAAATGTATGAGGCGACAACAACTAGTATAAGAATATCTGGTAGTAAAACTAACTTTTCTACGAGGATTGGACTACATTAGGGATTATCTTTGAGTTTTTATTTATTTGACTTGATTCTAAATGTTTTGACTAAGCATACTTGAAAAATTTTTTTCAAATGTATACTTTTTAACAAATGACATAATTCTTATTGCGAAGACAAGACCAGAGATTAATTATAAATTTAAGTTATAGAGAAGGATATTGAAGTTAAAAAAAATTTGCCTAAGCAGGAGTAAAATGAAATATTTACACTATAATTTTGATATGAGGTCAATTAATAATAATTTGAAAGTAAAATTAAGAGAACAAGTTATACCTCAAGTGAAAAAGTTTAAATATGAAAGCTATTATTCAACATAAGATACAAGTTGGATGATTTAATTGAAAAAAGACTAAGAGTTATTTTTGATTGTAAAGTGCTTAATAAACTTAAAGAAAAGTTTTATAAAACTGCTATAAAACTAGTCACATTATATAATAGTAAATGCTAAGCTTTAATAGAATAACATGTGCATAAAATTGAAGTAACAGAGATGAAAATGTTGATATGGATGTGTAGGCATGCACATAAAAAATAAAATTCAAAATGAGCATATGCGAAAAAAAGTGAGCATAGCACATATTGAGAGAAAAATGGTAGAAAATCATTCACAATGATTTGAACATGTATTGAGAAAATCATGGAGGCATCAATGAAAAGAGTGAAATGAATAATTTTAGATATGCTAAAAAGGATAAGGGAGGGCTAAAAAGAATATTTATAAAAGTTTTTGATTGAGACCTTTTAGTTAATAACATTTTTAAAAATTTGATAAATAATAGAATATAATAGAGTCGTATAATTCATGTAGTTAACCTTACTTAATGAGATAAGGCTTGTTGCTATTGTATATTTTTTTCGAACAAAATGTATCAAGAATAGATTAATATTTTTTTCTCCAACAATAGTAAAGCATGCTTTGTGTTACTGTGTCCTCATACTTTTTTTGTTTTGGTCAAATACTATACGAGAAGAAAAACTCCACTTTATCTTACATTTTTTATTTAGAAAAATTGAATTTCACGTGGAACGTTCTTACAAATAACTTCATGTTTAAGTTGTTTAACTAACAGATGATGTCACCTAGCCAATTTGTATTTCTATAAATCAACAAGCTTTTTTTTTGAAAAAAATAATTCATTATAATTTTTTCGTTTCAAGCATGTTAATAAACTTCTATTCCTTCTTCGGCAAATAAAAAGATTCCGAGAATATCATTGAACATAAAAAGATTCGGAGAGTATCATTGAAGGACTCTTAAATATCTCTGACAACGACTTTCTTTTTTGGCCAAACAAAAAAGTAAATATTCACAATTAACAAGTAAATATTCTTAATTAACACGTAAAGTGTAAGTTTTAAAAGGGCATACCATCAGTCTTAATTCTTATCTGATATTAAATTTTTTAAACGTTTCTCATTAATATTCTCCCTTTCATAGTTTGGACTTTAGAGTTTTTTTGGGCTATTGGGACTTTGGAGTTGTAAATTGTAAAATATATAATCATTTAAGGGTTCGGCGTCCGCCCATCAAATAATGAGCCCTCGTTCCTTTGAATCCGAAAATTGGAGTTATGATCCAACACGGTGCAGCCCACCAGAGCCTAGTTAAACACTGTCGCTTATCTTCACGAAACCTTCGTCACTTTCTACCTCCTGTGAGAGCGCAGTTTTCCATCTTCGGCTCCGCAGCCACGGTATCTTCCTCTTCAGCTTGCATTCGATCTTTCTGTAAAGTATGGTGTTATGTATATATTAGATATTTTGTTCCGTGTTATTGCAGATTATATCGGAGAAGAATCGCAAGGAGATCTGCAAATATCTCTTCAAAGGTTTCTTTAAATTTCTCCATTATGTGCATTTTTCTAAAACCGTTATGAGCCTTTTGTTTGCAGAGGGAAGTTTTTCATTTGGATAAAAAATTGGGAAATAAGTGCGTGCATAGATGTTTTTGAATCTATGATGTATCCGGCTATTTGGACATCAACGCAGTCTAGTTAATTATAATGCTTCAGCGTCGGTGATTCTTTGTTTATTTTGCTCTATTTTCTTTCTTTTCTTTTATTTTCAATTCCTTCTGATCAGTATTTCAAAGCCTTTAAAAGTATCTCAGTGCGGTGTTCTTACTGATCAAGTGTAATTCTGATTCATTATTGGTTAACATTCTGATTTGCTATCTGTGTTAACTGTTCAGATTTACACAATGGTGTTTTCAATTTTTCTAGAGGGAGTATGTTATGCGAAGAAGGTTTATAATCTTTCAAAACTCCCGGAGATCGATGTCCCAAATCTGCAGGTCATTAAGCTGATGCAGAGCTTCAAATCCATGGAATATGTTCGTGAGACTTTTGCATGGATACATTAATATTGATTTGTCACAAACGATGGAATCGAATATTTAAGGACATACCTTAATCTGCCATCAGAAATTGTGCCTGCTACCTTGAAGAAAACACCTAAACCAGTCGGTAGGCCATTCGGGGGCCCACCTGGTGATCGCCCACGGCAACAAAGAGAATCATCTTATGTTGCAATTTATAGTGTATTCTTTATTTCCAGCTTGTGTGTATCAATCAATCTGATTGTTTTGTTCTGTAGCGGTCCTCCTCGGTTTGAAGGAGGTTCAAGGTTTGGTGACCGTGATGGATACCGTGGAGGCCCTGGAGGATCTTCTGGTGAATTTGGTGGTGACAAAGGAGGAGCTCCGGCAGATTACCAGCCATCATTTAGGGTAAGTGTTCATCTGTGTCTGTATGTTTCTATCAACTATGCTTCTTCAGTTTTCTCCGAGGCAGAAATTGGGAAAGCAGGGTATTTTAATTCTAGACAAGGAGCAACATGCTTTTGGTTGATGGAAAGAGACTTTTCATTTGAACTTTTAATTTTTCTTGGTGGTGTGATACTTCTTCAAGTAGCCATTTCTTTTGTATTGCACTGGGGATTTCTTAATAGCTTATACTCTCTACATGTATTTTCGAGGATTTTTAGAGTACGTTTACTCCCCATGGTCGCAATTTTTTTCAACTTGCAATCCCGTATATATTCTCATTATGGTTTGTATATAACTGTCACTGCCTCGGGAAATAGTATAAAGTATTTAGAATGATATTAGTTCCTTCATTTTGGCACGAAAAAACCTTATCTATTTTTTTTTTAAGTGATATTAGTATGGGTAGCTAGTGATTCTAGTCACTCATGAATATAGTTTATGCAAAACTTTTTTTCTGAAGGTCATATAATGCAAGCAATCATTTTAAGAACTTAAAATAAGCATGAAATTGCTTCTCACCCGGTGCTGGTGCTGTAACTAATAATGCAGGTACCTGCTGCACGGCCCTCGCTTTGGAAGAAGTGGCGGAGGTTTTGGGGCGGCACCTGGTACCAGCTTTTTATAGAGGACATTATTTTCGTGCTCACGTTTACCATAGTGCTGTTTATCTATAATTTTAAAATTAGTATTTAATTGCGCACACCTATAACTTGTTCTTCTATTCAGCTTTTTGGATTAGCATTAATTTCAGTATATACATGTATTAATGATTTTTAATAATCATCTTCATTTGTTTTTCGCCCTTTCGACGAAGAGAAATATCGAAAGCGGGCACGGTCATTTTTTTCCCCCTTAAAAATTTGTTCTTTAAATAAGCTCTAACACGTTTCTTCGACAGACTTAAAATTGTCGGAGGAATCCGTTCGTCCCTCATTTAAAAAAACAAAAAAAAAAAAGGTCAGAGCATAACTGTGTAATCCAGAAACAGACATAGATCATCTTCTCATTTTCCACTTCAGTTGGAGTAGACGTTTGAAAAGGAGGCGGAAAGGTTTTGTTTCTATTAAACGTATTAAAATGCCAATTGACAAGGTACATGCGCGACGCAACGACACACTTACGAAACCAAATTACAAGCCCACCCAGAAATACCAGAGAAAGGACCCAAACTACAGAAAGTAACGACAAAACAAAACAGAACTCATGCCAGAAACAACCCGCATGCACCATAATATTTTCCCGATATAAGTACTAAATTTATAAACAGTGGACATAAAAGCGTTCTGCCTTCAGTCCACTTCCTCCATCTTGCTCTCCTCCCCACCATCTTCTTCCAGGGCAGGCATGTCTTCATCGTCCCCACCAGTTTCTTCCTCATCAATGCTGAGACCCAGCTTCAGCATCCTGTGAATTCTTGCAGCGAAAGTGTTAGGATCATCCAGGCTGAATCCAGAGGTCAGCAGAGCCGTCTCGAATAGAAGCAACACGAGGTCCTTCACCGACTTGTCATTCTTGTCCGCTGCTGCTCTTTTCCTCAGCTCTTCCATAATCCCATTGTCTGGGTTGATCTCCATCGTCTTCTTGCTAGACATGTAGGATCCCATGCTAGTATCTCTCAAGGCCTGAGCCTTCATAATCCTCTCCATATTCGCAGTCCAGCCATATTCACCTGTCACCAAACAGCATGGTGAATCCACAATCCTATCGGACACCACAACCTTCTCCACTCGGTCTCCCAGAATGTCCTTCATTGTCCTGCAGAGTTCCTCAAAAGACTTCTTCTTCTCTTCTTTCTTCTTTTTCTCTTCCTCACTTTCATCATCCAGTTTCAATCCTTCCTTCGTCGCTGACACCAACTTCTTGCCATCGTATTCTTTCAACTGCCCCACAGCGTACTCATCAATTGCATCCACCATAAAGAGCACCTCATAACCCCTCTTCTTGAGTCTCTCCAAGAATGGAGAGTTCTCTACAGCCTTCTTGCTCTCTCCAGTGATGTAGTAAATGTCCTTCTGGCCCTCCTTCATTCTGGTAACGTAGTCCTTCAAGCTTGTCATCTCATCTCCACTCTTTGTGGAATGGTATCGGAGCAGATCGGCTAATTTGGCTCGGTTTTGGCTATCCTCGTGGATGCCCAACTTCAAGTTCTTCGAGAAGGCATCATAGAATTTGTTGTAATCCTCCTTGTTCTCAGCAATCTCATTAAACATCTCAATGCACTTCTTCACGAGATTCTTCCTGATCACCTTCAATATTTTGTTCTGTTGCAGCATCTCACGAGAGATGTTCAGGGGCAAGTCATCAGAATCAACAACACCTTTGACGAATCCAAGGTATTCAGGGATGAGCTCCTCGCAGTTGTCCATAATGAAAACCCTCCTAACATAAAGCTTGATGTTGTTCATCTTCTTCCTGGTGTCGAAGAGATCAAAAGGTGCTCTTCTTGGTACAAAGAGAATGGCCTTGAACTCAAGCTGACCCTCCACAGAGAAGTGCTTGACAGCCAGGTGGTCTTCCCAGTCATTGGTCAGGCTTTTATAGAAGGCAGCATATTCTTCCTTCGTAATTTCTTCTGGCTTGCGCAGCCAGATTGGCTTCTGTTTGTTGATGAGTTGCCATTCGTGGGAAACCTCCTTAATCTTCTTCTTCTTCGATTTGGTCTCTTTCTCTTCATCGACTTCTTCAACTTCTCCTTCTTCCTCCTTCTTCGGCTCATCCTCTTCGTCGTCACTGATTTCTTTCTCAGTTGTCTTCTCAGTCCAGAGGTAGATGGGGTAACTAATAAATTCAGAGTGTTTCTTCACAAGGTCTTTGATTCTCCTCTCCTCCAAGTATTCCAACTGTTAAGGCACCAAACGATAAGGTTAACCAACTACTCAAATAACAAAGGAAAAATATTGCTCAAACGGATAACTTTACTTACCTGATCCTCTTTAAGGAACAAGGTAATTTTGGTTCCTCTTCCTAGTTGCTCGCCGTTGACATCCCGAGTAACGGTGAAGGAACCGCCGGCTTGTGATTCCCAAATGTATTGTTCATCATCATTGTGCTTTGTGGTCACAATGACCTTCTCGGCAACAAGGTAAGCTGAATAGAAACCAACTCCAAACTGACCAATCATGCTCACATCAGCACCAGCCTGCAACGCCTCCATAAATTCCTTGGTCCCAGACCTGGCTATGGTACCCAAATTGTTGACCAGATCTGTAACAGATAAAATTAGACACTTCTCAGTAAACCATTTGACATAGAAACACCCTCAATGAAGCCTACAACGGTTTAAAATGCATTACCTGCTTTTGTCATCCCAATACCACTGTCGATGATGGACAGAGTTTTGTTTGCCTTGTCAGGCACGAGTCTAATAAAGAGCTCTGGTTGGCCATCGAGTTTACTCTTGTCTGTTAAACTCTCAAATCGAATTTTATCCAGAGCCTACATTATATAAACACAAAACAATTCAGATTCGCCATCTCGCTTCGTAAAGAGAGACAGCGAAAACCAAAAACAAAACTCAATACAACCAACCGCTTCTTCTACTTTGGGCGAAGTAATTGCGCCTTAACATTTCATCACCCACAACTAGACGTTTACAAATTCTAAACCAGATTAGAAAAGTTAACAAACACCAGAAAGGATATTAAAACCAAATATATTCATAAGACTACCATGCTCTAATACATCCAAATAATTTACACATAGCCATTTTATCTCCGAAATCATACGACCGTGATCTAATACAGCCAAATTAATCTTGCCATTTTATCTCCCAAATAAAGATTCAAAAGCATAGTGAAACGGCATGAAAATTTACTCATACAGGGGAACTTGAAAACTTCGAGGAGAGTGTAAGACTTACATCGGATGCATTGCTAATGAGCTCACGAAGAAAAATTTCCTTGTTGCTGTAGAAAGTATTGATGATCAAGCTAAGAAGCTGGTTGATCTCAGCCTGAAAGGCAAAGGTCTCAGCGTCAGCCATCTGAACATCCGCCATTGAAACTCGAACAAGGCCGCTAGCAGAAACGACGTGAGAGCTCAAACGAGGTCACGGAAGAGAAAAGCCTGATATCTCCTTGAAGTGCTTATCGTTTGGTATTGATGATTTTCTAGAGAAAAAGGAAGGGTATTTATAGAACAAAGCGTTTGGAGGGAAGGATTTCTGTTTTTCATGTTCTGGATTCTTCTACCTTTCTCTGGATCATCTCTTTGCGTGATTTTAGAGGAGAGGATGTTCGAGTAACTAGAAACGGTGTCGTTTGTCAACTAGGAATGGGAAGGTTCGGGAAATCGAGCCATCTTGCTCATTCCGGAATTTTTCCCTCATGTTCAGTGTTCTAAATTGACGCGGTTCGTTAGAATCACTAGGACCCTGACATCCATTTTCCCTTCACTTTCCTGGTGACTTAAATTTTAACGACTTTAATTTAATTTAATTATAAATAAATAAATTTAATTTTAAGCTATATGATTAGAGTTTTTTTTTGGCCAATATACAGTCAGAGTTCTCTCTGAAAATTTTATCGCTGCAATAGGAAAAAGTGAAAATAATTTATTTTATACTTCCTTTATTTTTATATATAAAAAATCTTTTAAAATTTTTTTTCTTAAATATAAGGGTTGTTATCATTTTTTTAATAAATGAATTATTATACCTTTATTAAATTGGAATGAGAAAAAAAATACTTTTATTAATTTATTTTAAAATAAAAGACTCATTTTTTATTTACAATAATTAAGGATAAATTAAAATATTATTATAATTTTAATTAAATAATAAATTTTTATTGATTTATATAATTTAATTAAAAATATTTTATATATAAGTACGAAGGAGATAAAATATTAATTATTTTACCAGATATAAGTTATTAAATCTAAACCAAATAAATTTCATCTAACATCTAATAATCAAAGGTAAATGGCAAGGGAAGTGGGAAGTTTATGCACTGGTGTTCGCAGTGACGTCATAAACTATACAATCCATTTTTGGGGCACGAGACAATTTTTTAGGAAAATTACATTTATGGACCACCAATTTATATTGTCATATAAAACCAAGCTTTTTTTTTAAAAAAAAGGTAAATAGGTGAAAATACTGTCACAGTACAGTTCGAAAGGTTGATAGTAAATTAGTTGTATATTATAAATATGAAAGTTTTTTATGAATATTCAAGGATTGGTTCTAAACCATAAAGTTCGCTTTTTTTAAAAAAAATATTGGAATGTTAGTGGCATTGTAGCATATATTCCTTCAGTATAAAATATAAAATATTTTTTGAAAGGTTGAATTTTAAATAATATAGGTCATTTTTTATTTTTTTAAATATAATTATTATCCTCTTTTCATTCTCATTTTGAATAAATAATTTTATATTTATTTTACAATAAAACACTCAATTAAATAAGGTAAATATAAAAAGATAGTGTTAATTTAAAGATAGATAATTACTTTATGAAAGAGTAAAATTTAATTAAAAATATCTTATATTTTTTAATAAAGGGAGTAAGTGATAAACTGTGAAAGTAATTGTATCTATTCTTTTGGAAAAAAAATTCCAACAAAATTGACACCCGTTTAAAAATATGGTTGTATACAGGTACTTTATTAATCACTATTTGCATCTAATCTTTTAGAATTTACAAACTTTCTAAAATTTACAATTAGTTTCAACTAATCTAAATTTGCATCTAGATTTCCAGAAGTTGCAACTGAACTTTTCAAGTTTAGGTAGATTATATAATACTTCATTCGTTCAAAAATATAAAATATTTTTGAGAAGTTGAATGTTTAAAAATATAAAACATTTTTTAGATGTGCAGTTATTATCTTTTTTTAAAAGTGTTCCTATTGATAATAACTTTATATTTATTGTAAGGTGTTTAATAGGATTGAATATGAAAATATAAGGTTAGTTGAAAAATAGATAAATACTTTATTGAGATGAGATTCTATTAAAAATGTCTTATATTTATGGATACAGAGAGTAGCCTTTAACCCTCTTTTTTGTAGTTATTTGAGATTGAGATGCAATAGGCTTTAAACCTCATGTTTAAACAATCATTTAAGATAATTTTTTTCTTTAGAATTAAATATAGTACTTCTATTTCCATCTTGAAAAATTTTAGGTAGACTAAATGCATTATATCATTTGTGATTTGTCTAATAAAAAATAAAAATATGACATTTAGATGACGTTAAATATAAATTGATTCTGACATTAATGATAGTAGAAAGAGAAAAAATAAAAAATTAAATATACATTCTGTTATAAAAACAAAATCAATTAAAAAAATGTCACATAATATCTTATTTAGATTATTTAAAATATTTTAATTCGACATACTATAAATGATGTAGTACACCAAATCTACTTAAGTATTTCTCCTTCTATCTTTGTTATAATTTGTTCAATAGAATTTTATAAAATACATCAAAATATTTTTTTAAAAAAATATCTATCTATTATATAATATAAAGTTATACAATTTATATCGTCAATAATAAAATTACATAATCATTATATTCTAATAAAAAATAATTCAATAATACAAATGAAATTATATATATATATATTTTGAAATTATTGATCAATTAGCTTAACACCAAACATGGCTTATATTGATATCCAAGCAAGGCATGTATGATAAACATTCTCTCAGTCCTTGAACACTATTTCAAGTATGTAATATAGGGGTAGGCTTCTCTATTTTGAGCAATTTCTCTTATGCCTCTCCATTTCCTTGGAACGATGTTGTTTGATGTGAAACTCATTAAATTCAATTTTTGTGCTCAACACTCGACCATTCATTTTATTATTTACACTTGGCCATTTGGGAAGGAAAGGCGAGAACCTCATTGATGTGAAACAGAAAAGAGGAAAAGGGAGGAGAGAGAAGAGATAAAGGAGGAGGAAGAAAAAACTGTATAACTCTTATTCAAATGTCAAAAACTAAATACAATGGAAGAACCCTAGAGCTATTTATAGAGCCCTAGAATTAATAAAAATAATAATAAATCTAAATTTAAATTAAATCATAATATAAAAGATGAAAATAAGGTATCTAGCTAGGCTAGATATCTTATTTTATTTGAGATAATACTTAAAGATAAAATAAATCTAAGATACTAAAGAAATAATAATAATCCCTAGATATTAAATCAAATCTTAATACCCTAAATCAAATCAAATGCAATTTTCATCACTCATTCTTCCTTGCTATCCATTTCCTCGTGTGAAGGCTTTCCCTTTCTTCTTGTTGGCTTCCACCCCTATGCTGTTCAAGAGGGTCTTCATCGTCAGCGTTAGCCTAGATGCTTCATCTTCAGCGACATCTTCATCAAATTCGAGAGTCCTTCTCGTCGATGAATGTTTGAGAGCTTCACCCATGTTTCATCCTTAATTCTTCATCGCTCTTTGTGGTAAGTATGAAATTAGTTATTAAGATAATGTATTTTTTTTAAAAAAATAAAAGCTATGATCTATGATTCTCTTGTTTAATTGAGTTGAGAATAATTGATCTGTTAGTATTTAAAATCATTAGGAGAATCCAATATTGATCATGGGTGTTTTGTTAGTTCTTATTTTTGGGTGTTTTAAAGATATGTACTACTGGGAATTCAAATTGTCTACAAATTTTGGGAAGTATCATCCTTCTTGAATTAAGATAATGTATTTTTTTAAAAAAATAAAAGCTATGATATGTGATTCCCCTGTTTAATTGAGCTGAGAGTAACTAATCTGTTAGTGTTTAAAATCATTGGGAGAATTCAATATTGATCATGGGTGTTTTGTTAGTGCTTGTTTCTGAGTGTTCTGAAGATGTGCGCTACTATGAATTTTATTGTTCTGCAAATTTTGGTAAGTATCATCCTTTTTGGATGTAATGTTTAATGACATTTTCTAAAAAAAAACTAAAGAAGAAGTTATAATTCTAGGCGGCATCAATCACTTAGCTTAATAGATTTTTTTTTAATCTTAGCTTTGAAAGTTAGTTTCCTTAAGCTTATTGAACCTATGCTAGATATATTGCTTGTCAGCTTATGTCACTTTTTCCTTTAAAGAGGGGTTGAGAAAATTCATATCTAATTGTTAGATATATTTGGAATTCATTTCTTTTTTATTCTCTTCCATTTTGTTTGCTGCATGATCTGAGGCATCAATTTTTTGCTTTGTTACCTATTTAACCATATGTTTCTTTGGCCATAAATTGAGATTTCATAAAGTGTACTTCTGCATTCAGATAGTGTGATAGATAATGGCAATGATTATACAATGTGAAATTGGAATTGCAGTTTAGAAATGAAGTAGTAAATGGGATCAACTAATGAGGTATGAACAAAATGAGCTACATGACTCAAAAGAGAACAACCTAAGAGTGGCAAGTGTTGTACAATAAATTAATAAGCAACCATCACTAAAAAGAGAGAAACCCAATAGTAGTAAGTGGTATACAATATCATTCAATGAGCAACTATCACCAACAAGAGAGTAGCCCCAAGAGTGCCAAGTGCTGTATAATCATCCAATGAGCAACCATCACCAAAAGAGAGCAATTCAAGAGCAGACTACTATAAAATATCATTCAATGAGCAACCATTACCAAAAAGAGAGTAGCCCATAGGTAGTAAGTGTTGTACAATCATCCAATAAGCAGTTTTCACTAAAAAATTAGCAACTCAAGTGTAATAGAAGAAATGACTAGAATAAAAAGAACTAAACTGTGACTTATTTAGGAGGTAGATAGTTGGATTGTGAACCTGTATTTGTACCAAATGGTGTGAATAAATATTGTATTGTATTGAAATTGTAATGTGTAATAAAAGTTATATTGATTTAAATAAAGTGACTTAATTTTCCAATCAAATGTTGTAATTTACCATTTGTAAATACTTGACTGAATTCAAGTGTTTCAAGTGAAGTCATATCACAATCAAGTGTTGCCTACAATGAATAAAATAAAAGGTATGATATAATGTGTATGTTCTAAGTCAACAAACTAATACGAGTGTTAGGTACCATCAAAAAATTGGTATAAGATACTTGACTTGGAATAGGTGTATCTAAGATCATATGATCATAACATGCTTGAGTTGATGAGGTAGCTCTTTTAGGTACATCCAAGATCATAGGATTATATTGTTATTGATGATGTTGTAATTAGGGAAAAAATGAAACCATGAATACCTTATAAGCATGTTGTACTTGAAAAAAGAATAAAACCATGATGTACTTTAAAAGAATAAGGAATTCATTACTTTATGATGCTTCGTTAGAGGTCTTGTCTAATTGTGAGGCTTTCTTAGTAGCTTGTGAAATTTACTTGGAGCTTTTAACACTTCTTTTTGGAATAGACTCATCCGCCCAACTTCTATACTGTTTTTTTTTTTGTCTTTTTACCTTCTCTCTTTTTAAACCCTACCACTTTACCATCACCCTTATTATCTTCAAGGACATAATCACTCTTATAATTCTCTTCACCATCCCCAATACACCTTGATGACTGTTTTATGTGAAGCTTAATCACTTTCTTTGTAAGCTCCAATACACCTTGATGAACTAGAGAAAACGTCCCTAGACTTTCTGATGCATCACTAGCTAACTTAACAAGCATGGGGCATAATCCCTATATCTTCTTGACCTTTCTAGTTTTGGATCGACCTTAATATGCTTTGCCTTTAAATCATACATTATACTGCATCTAGCTTCTATTGTCCACCTCTTTATTATATATTTTTCTAAGAGTAACTTGATATCATGTTTATACAATACTCTCAATGCATGACAACATAATATGCCCACTCATTTAAATTTTTTGCAACTACAAGTAATTGTCTCAATTGAAAAATCAAATGTCAAACTATATTCACCTCTCCTATTAACCATGGTGATGACATAATCAAACAAGGCAGTACCATCTTCCTCATCTCCATTTTTGTTTCTTTCATTTCTTTCTTTTATACATGCAGTATCACGTAGATTACACTGGACTTGGAACAAGTCAAAACTTGGTCAAGTGTAGACCTTAGAAAGCTGACAAAGCATACATAAATTTTACAATATCAACCTTGGCAACTTATCATGTGTCTCAAATTCATGTTCTAATTCCTTATAGCGTTTGTCCTCTATAACTTGTTCAAACTATTGAAAGAATTGGTTTATATTTAACTTAGGATTTGTGCAACTCTTTACATATGAATTGATACTTTCACTTATTCGAGTACTTCTCATACCAAGTGTCCTTAAGCTTTTTATATAGCATGCTGCTGCCTATATCTCTTTTATTTCATACATGGACCTCAACCATGTGTTTTCTCCTATATCATGCTTTAATAATAATTCTTGCTATGCTTCCTTAAATTTTGTTTCATCCCAATAATGATACATGCAATTGTTAAAATTGCTTGTGATATGAGAATCATCCTTTTTTGAGTTTTTAAGGTGCTTTATTACATTCCTTAAAATATGCCATGTACACAAGCAATGCTTCACTTCAAGCATCATTTCTTGTAATGCTCGTGCCATTACAACATCTTAGTTAATAAAGACTATTAGTAGCTTCACATTTTTGTATGCACGCAAAAATGTCTCAAAGAGCTATTTAAAACTTTCAATAGTCTCATCATATAATAATGCAGCTCTAAATATCACTCCTTCTTTATAATGGTTCATGCCAGAAAAAATAACTAGAGGCCTATGGTCATGATATGTGCAATAAGTTGTATTAAGTGAAACTTCTCCAAAGTAAGCATAATTAATCAACATGCGTGCATCAACCCAAAACACATTTGTTACTTGCTCCTCCAAGTCCATTTAATGAGCATGAAAAAAAGATAGATTTTTAGCTAATTGATCTTCAAAGTAGCGAAAGATACATCTAGCTTCCTCGAATGACATGGCTTGTCGCCTTCTTGAATTAAGATAATTTTTTGCATTAACTCTTGTAAATCCCAAACCAGTTCGGCCTCTTGCATATTCACTCATTAAATTAAAAGCTGATTTTTAATTAATTCCAGCTTTGTTAGCCGCTTCTAATTCAAATGCTTGAGCCGGTGTTATTTCATAAAATGATCAAAACATGTGAATAGCTTCAAGAGACTGGAGGGAATGATTATGATCTAGAAAAACCTCACTTATTTTGTACTTTTGATTTACTTATATAACTTTCATTCTAGCTTTGCAACACGTTCTTGACTCTGGTCTAGGCTTCATGATGTTTTTAACTCATTTATCTAGTTTTCGCACCCCTTCTTTATAACAAACAAATAAGTAGAATGAATATGACCCATCTTTTTTACTTTTATTAAATCTCTCTTTTCGAGCACTAAAACCTGTTCTTCTACCATAATTACTCCAAAATTCCCATGCATCTTCTATATTGTCAAATTCAAGATCAAGTCTAAGAGTCAAATTTATATCCACAATATAAACCTGCAAAACTAACTGATAAACCCAAGATTAAGTATACTTACATATATATGTAAATAATATACAGATTATAGGAACAATATATATATAAACTATAAATAAAGAGCCATCATGTATACAATAAAAGAGTTGAACACATTCAAAACAGAGATATATAAAACCGAAAGGTAGGTTGAAACCATATAAAATCAAAGAGATATTAAGGCAAAGAGATGAAGCTATATATATATATATTACAAAAATAGAGGTATAAAAACTAATAGTAAAGCTACCGGCATATGTATAAAACTAAAGAATATACAATATCGTAAAAAACTGAAGAAGCAAGCAACCACCAAATATAAGTAAATGAAAACCATCCACTACCCTTCTCATAGATGAATGTAACAAGATTTTACTCACCAAGATCCAAGTTCAACAAAATCTTTTTTCTTGGTTGGCAATTTCTTCTCATGCACTTGGATGAAGTTTTTTTGGAGGCAAACCCATGAATTTCCTGCTCTGAAACCAAGACTTTTGAAAGCAGAAGAATAGGAAAATAAATACAACAATGATGAAGGGCTGGGATTATTTCATAAAATGAATGGCGTAGATCTTTTTTACCAGCTAAAACGGTGTGTTTAAAGGAAATGGAGAGATAGAGGAGAAATAGCTCAATGGAGAGAAGTCGATCCCTATAATATACAATATTTTTAAAATCAAACTAGATATTAAATCAAAAGGGCTAATGATTCATAGTTTTTATAGTCTAATCGGGTTAGACTAATGGTCGAACCGATAATGTAATAATTATATAAAATAATATTAAATATATATAATAAATACAAGAAAAAAATTTATAATATGTTAAGAAAATGTCATAACATGATTGTAATTAAATAATATTATAAATTATAATTTTATAACTTGTCAAATATAGATAGTGAATTCAAAAGTATCTGTACTTTCATTTATAATTGTCAACATCCTTATAAAAAAAATGATCTTAAATCATATTTTGTACATGTAAATTGTCTGAAAATAAAATTTGCTTTTTCTAAGATTTAGATATTGAATTTTTTTTAATTTTTTTAATATTATGTTTAAAACCTTTTGGTTTTTTTGAAAATCACTCCAATTTCTAATTCAACTTTGATTTTTTAATTCAATAATGGCTTAATTCTAATCCAATCTAATTCAATTATAAAAATAATTTTTTAATCCAAACCAAGCTGTTAATGACTTCAATCGACAGTCCGATCATCTTGTTTAGTCTAATTTTTAAATCATTGATAATATACATTCGGTTAACTTAATGGAGAAAAGCAGACGACAAAGATGAACTTTTCATCGGTCTCAATTCTCAAATTTTTCGTGTTAAGAGGTAGTTCGTATTTCATTATTCTTGTCCATCGTTGAAAGCTCGCAGTCAATTGCCTTATTTTCGTGTTAATTTGGAACTTTGTGTACTAGAAGCTTCATTTTGCACAATTTGTGATCAACAAAATCAAGGCCTCTACCCGTTCATGGATTTTACTATCACTAAAATGATGGATTAAAATGCCAATGATGTAAAGATCCATAAAGCACATTTTCTATGCAGATTGAAAATAAGATTGCTGATTCAGACCACAACCTCTGCATATTTTATTGTGTACTCTTTTAGCAGCAAAGATGGGTGGTGATTCCATAGCCAGTCTACCACTCAACTCATTCAGATCTTCGAAGCAATCTTCAGAAGCAACTCCCAGCATGGCGTTAATCCTTCTCCTACGCTTCTTTGTTGATCAAGCCAGCATTTAGCTGCTACACAGGAGGCCAGAGAGTTGCGATATCTGAAATCTACATCAACATTCTGGTACCATAAAAACTATAACACAGAATTAAATAACGAAGTCAATTTAATTTAGCCTACGCAAATCTGTCAGCCAAATTCTTTTTACACAAATATACAGACCTGCTACAAGAAACAAGAAAGGAAATACCAGATTCCTGCAACGAAGCAGCCGAAATACAAGGGTCTCTGGCTACATCCCTCATTCATGTATGCCAGGGGAATGCGTAAGCTCTTTTATTTCAAATACGTAAGATCTTGTTTGGTTTCTGTTAACATTTTTTGATTTTAAAATCTGTTTCATAATACAGCTTTTAAAATTGTTTTTCAAAAAAAAAAAACTGTTTGATTATGTTAATTTAAAAACAGTTTTAAAATTAAGAAATTAATCAATAGCAATGATCAATGATGGTTAATAGTGGTGGCTTAAAATAATTATTGGTCAAGGTAACTATAGTCTTCAATAATCAAATGTAATATATTTTGAAAACAAGGAAAATAAAATGAAAAAAGTTTTAAAATGTTTCTATTTTATTTTTTTCTTAAAAGCAAAAAATGAGAACAGTTTTGGAAATAATTAAATTCAAAACATTCATCCAAACAAGTTTTTTAAATTTTTTGTTTTTGAAAACAAAAAACTATTTTTAAAAACAGAAACCAAACAGGTCATTAATTTCTTTTTTCTTTTTTTCCTTTCTTTTTTTCGGAGAGAGAGAGAGAGAGAGGTTTCTGGTCAACACAGTCTGAATCAACATCCATAACAATAGCCATGGGAAAGTATGAGAAACAAAGCATGACGAAAGATTTTTTATTTTGTTTGCAAATGCAATAACAATCAGGCCATTAAACAAAATCTAAGTAGATCGTAGATAATTTTTTATGTTGTTTGCGAGTAAATGCAATGGCTTTCTCCCCCCCCCCCAAAAAAAAAAAAAAAAACAAAACTGACTTGGTTTTCTCTTTTAAAGACGTACCAAGAGATAAGTAAATGAAGGAAAATGAACAGTGTGGAACATACCTTAACAAGTTCAATTCTTCATGCTATTAATAGGTCTAGCACCAACCCGATCAAGTCGCTTCACATTTGCACAAGCCTTCAAGTTTCCCTCTTTGCAGAAAGCTTCAACCATATGTTTCCCAATTTCTTTCCCTCTCTCCTCATTATCTGTCACTGCCACGGCTGTAGGCCCAGCTCCACTGATGGTACATCCAAATGCCCCTGCCTCTAAGGCAGCTCTCTTGACAGCCTCCATCCCAGGTATCAAAGGAGCACGCCTGGGCTCAACAATCCTATCAGATGATAATGCCTTCCCCAAACCCGCCAAATCCCCTTGCAACACTGATGCCACCAAAGCCCCTGCTTGGCTACAGTTCCACACATGATGTGGCATACCAATCTCAACCGGTAAAGTAGCTCGCATTTTCTTTGTGGGTGCTTCAAACTCAGGACTTACCAATACAAAAAATAAATCCTTCTCACTTGGAAACTTCAGTTGGATCAAATCCAAGGGCTCATAACTGCGAATTAACACAAAACCACCCATGATAGCTGGTGCCACATTGTCAGCATGATAACCTGAAACCTTCTCCTCTGATTTTAAGGCAGCAAGAACCAGCTCCTCAACACCCAACTTATTACCAAAAATCTCATTCACAGCAACAGCAGCTGCTGCTGCACTAGCAGCACTGGATCCTAGCCCACTCCCTAAAGGCAACCCCTTCTCAAGGGAAAGAGAAAGACCTACTGACCGAATGCCAAGCATTTTCATGACTTCAATAGCGGCAATCCCAGCACAATTCCATAGTGGGTCTTTGCTGAGCTTTTTGTTGTTGTCGCCAGAAATATCAGAGATAAAAATCTCACCAGGGTGGACAAGAGGGTCAACACTTAGGGAGACAGTATCTCCAAGGCCATCAACAGCACAGCCTAGGAAATCAAATCCAGGACCAAGGTTAGCTACAGTGGCTGGAGCAAAGGTTTTTACAGAGGTGAATACAGGATCAGGCTCAGCAAGGAATATGGGGGTTCTGGAGGGGAGAGACAAGTTGCATCTTAGGAGAGGCTTGATTGATGACACTTGAGTTGACTTTGGGATCCCGAGTTTTGCTGTGATGTAGTAGCAGCAGCATATTGCCATTGGAGAGACTGATACAAATATGAACACTGAATACTGACCTAACTCTTCAGCACCTGCATTTGTGAATGGGGATGAGTTAAGGCTGGGAGATGGTTCCAATCTACCCCTACAATTTTAATAAGATGTATTGTATATAAATTCAATTTATTTATTAGATTTTGCGAATTTCCTTTTGTCATTTCAGCAACCACAATATCTATGAAAAGCTTTAACTATTGAATGAGGCCATATCTTTGAATCACTTTCCATCAATCAAACACAAGACAGTTAAAGCAAAATACAGCACAAATCACTCTAAACTTATTGAAACTAAATACAGCACAAACATGAAAATAAATTCGGAATTAAAAAAAAGTGCAGATCACTTCTCAAAAAACTTTACTGCAAGACAAATATGAAAATGTTCTATTCATAAAAACAAATGCCAGAGAGAATGTTTGTAGCATCAAGCAACAATTAAAGTTTGAGCAAAGGCAGATCAAAAGATGACTGACTCTAATTAGAAGTCGCTCGCTTTGAAAGGTATCAATCAACACCATTACAATCCGTAGTCAATATAACACTTTCTGATTATTCAGTCATATAAATCGTAGTTGATACTGTTTGAACCTAAAACAAGCAAGGCCCGAAAGATAGCAAACCTAACACGCCTTTATGATTTTTTCACCAATAGATACAATACTTTCTCACCATAGTTATCACCAATTAAAAACCGGCATTAAAACCATAGGAAGAGTAAGCAGTAACAAGGGACAACGCTTTCAAAAAAGTGGCCAGTAAGGGAAACTATGAAGCAAATTCCAGAAATATATGAGCTAACAGCAAATGGGTAGAAGCAAAAAGGAGAACCAGAAACACTAGCCAAATGTCTTTCACATAACCAGGAACTAGTTTTCAATAGTCATACATTGCAGAAAAAGTTAAGTTCTTCAAAGGCCATTTTAAGTTACCGCAAGAATGTTGTATCCATGCCATTAAAAGAACGCAATAAAAAGTTCAAATAAGTTGCTTGAGGATTCCATTCTAAATTTCTCATAACAGAACCCTGAAGATAGGGAAGCAAATAAAACAGGAAAATAAGCATTAGCAGCTACACTTACTGGTGAATTGATTCAGCCAAAAGACACAAATATCATAAATAAAACACTTTGATGCTCATAAGGCGAGAACTATTTCACGCACAATTCTCCCCAAGCACCGAAGAAAATGCAGAATAGATACGATCAATTGCTGTTGCTTCAACCCAAGAAGTGAAGATGCTGGTTTTCAACCAGAAGAATATAGGTAACAATAGCCGAGAAAGATCAAAGCTTGAGAGATAAAAGGGGTGACCGGCGAGGAGGACGAAGGTCTTAGTGAAAGAGAGAAAGAGTACCTCACCAAAGACGACGAGGACGAATCGGAGAGTGATCAAGAGCGCCAAGCACCTGAGAGCAGCGATGACGAGGAACGGCAAGCAGAGACAGTCGAAGTGAGTGAGGCGAAGATCGCAGCGAGAGGGATCTGCGTAAAGAGATCGCAGCGAGAGGGATTATAACTCTCACCATCTAATTATGAGCTCCCCTGAAAATCAACGGCATGTAAATACAAACTCGCCATTAAATAAAAAAGGGCAGTTGACCTTCTAAAAATTTTTCTCGGTGCAACTGTGCAAGGGGGAAAAAACATTAAGATTATGGAATAACTCTCACCTACTAATATTTCCGTGAGAATGATTAAAAAAAAATTTGGATTGATGACCGAAGGCATTAATTACCTGTATCATTTAAATTATTAAAATTTATATCAATAATTTAAATAAACTTACTCATTTATTATTTTAAGTAAAGTGTAAATTTAAAATTATTTATATAAATTTTAATAATTTAAATGATACATGCACTCAATACACATTATAAATATAGCCACTAAATCTTAATTCTTAAAAAACCTGACATATATAAATCTTAATTTAGTATTATGAGGTGTGATAATTATTATTTATTTTTTGAGGAATTATTACTATTTTTTTGACAAAATGATATATTTGCTCTTCTTGATTAATTGCATTGGGAATATTATTTTGATTAGGTTATTTATTAAAATAAAATAAAAAATAATTATTTTTTTTATAAATTTGTTTATTAATCAAGTGCAAGTACTAATAATTTAGGTTGAAAAATGACTATTTTGGTTGGATTCCAGAGGAATAAAAAATAATAGAAAATGATTATTTTTTATGTAAATTTGTGATTTATAAATGAAAATGAGTACTCTCTTTCTAAAAATGTTACTTTAATTGTATTTCATTGATAAAAAAATTTTACAGAAAGGAAGTAATTATTTTTTATTTCATATTAGTTAATAATTTAATTAAAGTTGTCATTTTTCAATACATAATAATCATGGAGGACAAATATATCATTTTATCAAAAAAAAATGCGAAACAAGTACGTAAGAATTAAATACTTTATCCTTTAAAAAATATAAGATATTTTTAATATTTTAAAGTATCATTATTTTACTTTTTTTTCTCAAAAATGTCTCTACTAAATAAAACACTTTATTTTTATTTTAAATTCAAGCACTCTATTAAATAAGGATAAATATGAAAAGATGATATTAATTTAAAAATAACTAACTACTTTATTGGGAGCAATATTTGATTGAAAATGCCTCGGGTTGCATTTGGATAAGTGAATTTAAATTAAAAATTTAAATTTAAAATCTCATATTTGAAATCTCAAATTTAAAATTTATAAATTCTAAATTTTTTGTCGCCATGATATTAAAAAATTTTAAATTATAATATTAAAATTCTTTGTTGGAATCTAAAATAAAATTTTAAATTTTAAATTTGAATTTAAAAGAAACTTAAACGATCTCAGCCATCCGTTCCTAGTCAAAATTGATGGTTTGAATGGCAAACTTTCATGAGGACCAAACCATCAGTGCTAACTCAGACTATAGCATTGGCGAAGACCGAGACCGAATGATTGACTTCAACTATGAGAAGATTAAGACTAGATCGCCATTGCCATCGAGATTGTGCTTGCAACCAGGATTGAATAATTGCTCCCACCGTAACTAAGTCGATGACTCTAATCGGGACCAGACTGGGTTGATGATTGGTCATGGTTAGCGTTAGTGGTCCAATCCCATCACAAGAGGTGGTTAGATCCCATTTAGCACAAGTCACTCGGTCTCGATGGAAGTTAATCATTCGGTCCCGATGGAAGTCGATCATCCAGTCTCAATTGTTGTCATTTTTTTGATTTCGGTGGAAGTCAGCTGTCTTGTCTTGATCGTCACTGTCGATTCAATCTTAATGGAAGTAGGCCATCCAATCCTAATTGTCGTCATTGGTGCAAACTTGGCGAAAGTCGAGCATTCGGTCTTGGTTATCACTGTTTGTATGGTCTTGGTCAAAGTTGGTCATCCGATCCCAATCATTGTCAGGGTGTGGTCTTAGTAGAATTTGACTTGATGGAAGTTAGGGGCCTATCCAAGTCATCGTTAATAGTCTAATCCCAATGAAAGTCGACCATCCAATTTAGGTTGGTGCTAGCGATTCAGTTTCGATAGAAGTTAACTGTCTAGTCTGGATTATGGCCTGCACTCCGATCCTTACTGGTGAGAACAGTTTAGTCCCAATGAAAGTCAGTCATCTAGTCCTGGTTGGCCTTGGCGGTGTAGTCTTGTTTGGCAGCGGAGGTCTAGTCTAGGTCAAAGGTGGCGGCTTGGTTCCGTTAGCTTCAGTGATTCGATCCAATTACCATTGGTTAGCCGATCAAACCTTCATGAATTTGGGTCAAATTGCAGAAGATATTGAGTTAGGATTTGAAATAATAAGGGTTTAGAAAGAATTTTAAATTACAAAGAGATTGAAGTAAAACTTGAATTTGGATTTGAGTCTAATCCAAATTCATATATTTTTAATTACCCAAGCAATAAATTTGGTTCAAATCTATATATATATATATATATATATTTAATTAGTAATAATTATCTCATTCTAGGTATTCAATTGGCATCAGCAATTCCCCCCCTTTTTTCCTAGATTTTTTTAAGCCGAAAGAAAGGCTATTTAAAGGGAGAATGATACAAAAGTACGCAAATGATAGAAATGTACTTTAAAATGAAGTATTTCTTCTATCTCAAATTATAGAATACTTTTAAAAGAATTTATCCATCCTAAAATATAAGACATTTTGTATAGATTAAGGTTTTATTAAATGTACCCATTTTAATATTACCCTCTCTTTCTTTATAATTAATTTCTATTTCTTTTTTATATATTAAATGATAGGTATTTTTAAAAGTTTATATATCTATTTTGAAAAAATAAGGTTGTTAAATATATTTAATAAAGTTTATTATTATGTAAAATTTTATCTAAAAATATTTTATAATTTAAAATAAAGGGAGTAATTATTTTGAATCTTGGAGACTTCTTTGTCATATTATCTCTTTTTAGTGGAATGGCTTTTATAGCCCTCTGTACTTTGTACAATGAAATTGAAGCCACATCACCCCTGACTTGTGCGAGAATTTAAGGTCTTGTTTGGTACACAGGCTTCAATTTAGAAGGATTGAGATTTGGACTGGTATTGGGATTAGGATTGGGATTGAGAGTGGGAATGAGGTTTTAAAATTATGTTTGGTATAGAGTAATATTTACAAGGAATACTTATCTATATTTTATTTTACAATTAAACATAAATCACAAAAGACCATAATGCCCTTAAATTAATAAAAAGAAAAAAGCTGTAATCTAGCTTCTGCTGCTCCTCCCCTAAAATCACTCTCCTCCTCCTCTAGAAGGCACGACGCTGCATTTGCTCACACTCTCCTTCTCCCCTAAAAAGCACGACAGCGCATCTATGATTACTCTCCTTCTCCTCCAAAGAGCACGGCAGTGCGTATTGTAACATCCTGATTTTTATATAATAAAAAAATTGTGGAATTTAGGTTTTGAGGAAAACAAATGATAATAATAGGAATTTATATTATTTGAGGTTATTTAGAAATGATATTATGGTTAGGTATTTCATTATAAATTTAAAAATTTAAATTTAAAATCACATAAGCAATATTTAGTTAAGATATAATATATAAATAATTTTTTTATATGTGTTAAAAAAAAAGAGAAGGTAGAAGGAACAAAAAAGGGGGGTGGAAGGTTATTGTTTCTAAGTCCCACATTGGTTAGATGAGGGAAGAGAAGAGGTGCCTTCATGTATAAAAAGGAGGGGGTGTGTGCATTAGGAAGCATGAGAGGCTAAGATGCAATTTAGAGAAAATTACAACTTTTGGCCCAAAGGTTTGAATAATTAAATTCAAACCTATAGTTTTTTTTAATATAATTTTAGGACCACAATCCCATTTTTATATTATTTTTCTCTCTTTCTCTCACGTTGCTCGGCGTTTTCTCGCAAGGGGGAATTATTTTCTTTTTCTTCAGGTATGTTCTAACTTTTCTATTTAGATTAGCATTTAAAAATTTATTTAATTACAAAATTAATTTTTTAGTTATTTTCTAAATAATATTAGCTTTCTAGTGATATGATTATTTTGTAGGATAGAGTAAATATTTTGATTAGGATTTTTCTATAGGATAGTTAATCTGATAATATGATGGAGTAAAAATATAGGTTAAAACTCTTAGGGATATAATAAATATTATAAAATATTTTCTTGAGGTTGAAACTCATGTTTAAAAATTTTTGAGTTAAAATCTAGATCTATATGGTTGAATTTATGTGGAATTTGAGATGTAGGGATAATTCTATGATTATTAAATATTTATTTAAGTATGAATAGGTATTTTTGAGGTTATAGAAGGTGATTTGAGGTTTCAGGATAATTCTAAAATTTTTAATTTATTTTTAGATGAATTTTTAGAATATAGAAGGATGAAATTATGATACTAGAAGTGAATTGAGGATAAAAAAAATAGTTTATTAGGGTACGAGAATTTTAAAAAAGAATTTGGGAAGTTAAATGAGGCATAAATCTTAAATTAGTGTTAATATGGATTATAGATCTAAGACTTTCTAACTCTTTAAATTAGAGTTATTTATTTTAATGTAAAATTAATATATAGTATTGTGAAATAATTATGTAGATTATATTGACAAAGATAGTGGTGAAAAAGGAGTTGTGAAGGGAAACTTATTATTCAAGACACAAGGTAACCATTATTAATGTGTTGTGATGGGTGTGTTTGTGAATGGTTATGTGTTGTTTTGTTGTTTGGGAAAAATTATGAAGTATTGAAAATAAATACTGTATATACTTGTTTGAAATTATTGCCAAGTGGGTTAAAAAATTTATTTTTATTTATCAAGATGAGATATTATTGTTCGGATATATTCCTGTTTGGATATTTGAATGATGCATGACTTGTCAGGGTATTTAATGTATGGTGTTAATGAGAATTTCTGTTCAGTTAATTATTACCACGAGGTAAGCTCTGATTGAACCCAATGAGTGGCGTGTCGCTTGGTCCAACTCACCTTTGGCCGGGTGATTTGGCGTCCGAGCATGGTGAAAGGAGGATATAAGGTGCAGTCATGCAAATTAAATACTTGTTCGGTTTGTTTGGAAATATGGTTCGATTAAATGTTTTTATGTGCCCACTTAGCAATCGCATGATTAGTTACATCCACATGCCTCATTACATATTAATTTTTGGTTACTGGAACTTTTAAGTCTCATTCCCCGTGGTTAATATTTTTACAGGAGCGAGTCCGGCCTAGAAAGCACCAGAGGTGTAACTATGGTGTATGAGACACCATCTTTTACGTTACCTCTTATTTTGGATTATACAATGTATCTTGTGCCAACTTAGGACATATCTTCTTTGTGAAACATGTAAACTCTAATCCTTTTTATTAAAAGTATTTATATGACCAAGAGGATTATGTCTGTCCCTCTTGATGTATGATTTGATTTGAATATCATGCCATGAGGATTATGTCTGTCTCTCATGGTTTTAATTACTTTTTTTTAGATATTTTAAAACTTGTATTATGTCTTGGATATATCATGGTAAGAAAATTTTTTACCACGATAATGGTTTTAATAATTTGTGAAAAATCGGTTTGTAAATTTGAGGGTGTTACACGTATGGCCATTCCCTTTGCTCTCTGTGCCATACTCAATGTTCTTCTTCTTCGTCTTCTTGCTGTTCCTTTTCTGGTTTTCATGTAGATAGACAGAGTGATAAAGGTCTACTTACTAGTGAATAGCGACACAAATGGCTTTCTGGTTTGCGATGCATGAAGGCCACTTATTCATTGGTGATGTAGATCGATGAAGTGATGGAGATCGACAGAGTGAGACTTTCCCCTTCTCTCTTTTCGGTCATCGACGTGGGAACAGAGACGACGTTCATTCGCTGTTATGTAATCGTTTGTCCATTGTTGCTCAACTCTTTCCTTGCGTGTTCTTCATCCTGATTCAAGCATCGATGTTGTGCCTAAACGTGGTCGCCGTCATCGTCGCCGTCTTTGTTGTGGCTGTGAGGTAGGGTGGAGGCTAGAAGGTAGAGGGAGGGCCGATGGATAGGGGGTGAAGGGCAAAGGGAGAGACGACAGAGGGGCGGGGGAGGGCATTTTGGCTAAAAATAAATCAATCCCAGAATTAATTTTCTACTATTAAGGGGTGGGTAGTATTGAGTAATCCCACCTTAAAGGGATTGGCATTGAAATTAAATTTTTCATTATTTCATACCAAATATGAAAATGTGGGATTGCCTAATACCAATCTCAATCCCACCTTTCTAATGCTTTGTACCAAACATAGCTTAAGAGTCCATAACTCGAGCTTCCAATAATGTTATTGACAAAAATTACACTTTTAAACTAAAAATTTTAATTTTTTTTGGAATACCATTTTTTTATATTTTGAATTTAAATATTATAATTATTTTTAATATGAAGATCATTTGGAATTAAATTTTTTTGATAATTATTACATTTTAAAAGTAACTATTACCAATAAATAATAAATATTTTAAACTATTTTTTAAAAAATATATTAAAGTCGCAAAATTTAATCTTGAAGAAGAGTTTCAATTTTTTTTTTTACTGACATTCACAAACTTTTGTGTATTTTTTATGGATTTGAGTTTTAGCGGATGATCTAAATCTATTCATTTGATAATGATAATAATCATTCAATTTAATTGAAAACTATTAAAAATTTTATCATATAATACTTAAAAAATATTAAATCTAAAATTTTTAGAAGAGATGAAGAGTGTTTTGATCATAATGGTTGTTTTGAATTTTAAAGAAAAATATTCTAATAATTTTCAAATACTGATGAAATTTAAAGATTATAAGTGAGTCCTTCACGAATGAGTAGATTTAGAATATTCATCAAATTTACATATGCTTTTATATTTTTAAATAATTTGGTATTACTTTTAAATAATGATTAGATTATTTTTGTACTAACTTTGATATCATTATGCATATTTTTATTATTTTTGTCACTTTAGGTTATTAGATGTTCCTAACTCACTATTTAATGGGTATTTTTATCCCTTTACCTTTAAATTTATATTTATATATAAATATAATTAACTATGTAATAAAAAGTTTTAATTTTAATCTATAACTAAAATCATCATATTGAAAAAAGCGTCAATTTTAATATAATGCTTTGTTGATGATTTATTGACTATAATTTGACTTATTTTAATCACTAATTTTTGAATTGGCGTCTTGATTAATTAAATAATCCATTAATTTTTGTTAACTTTTAAAATATTTTAAGAGAGAATAACAATAAAATCTTAAAACTTGGAATTCATGATAATTAAGTCCATAATAAAATTTTCTTGTTTTTTTACTAGTTAATTATAAATATTGATTGAGATAATTATAAATTTAAAAATTTTAAATAAAAATAATATATTTAAATTTTAAATATAACAAGTTGATAGTTTTATTTATAATTAATTCAGTTAATATTTATAACTTATTTTTTTAATATTTTTATCAAGAATTTTAATTGTCATAGATTTCAAGTTGTGGGACTTTATTGTCATTCTTCAACGCTTGAATTTTGTTGGAAAAAAAAAACAGTTTAATTAGGTTTAGGGTTTATTTGGATATATAACTTTTAACTTTTGAGATATACTTTTATAATTTTTAGACGTAGGATGTTGTTTGAAAATTTTATGATTTAGCACACTGACTTTTTGAATATACATTGAGGAAGCTATTGAAAGTAAATTTAAAAACTTAATTTTTTGAAGCTTTTTAAACTGACTTTTTGATATTGAGTTTTTGAATTTACTATACTGCCTTTATTTCCGCATAGTACTTAGTGCGTGCTCTGTTTTATTAGAATTTGAATTTAGTGCAATAGCCATGAGGCCAAATAAATTATATAGGAAAGTAATTTTGTAAACCTTCTATATATAAAAAAGAAAAAAATATTTTTAATCCTATTTAAAGGATATATCATTTAATATTAATGACTGTTAAATTATTCATTACATTTTTTTAATATTAAACTTTATATTTTTTATTTTTATTATTTAACACATTAAATTTTATGTTATTTTAATTTTTTTTTTTACATTTTTAATATATTATATTTGTATAATAAAAATTATAAATTATCATAAATTAATATCTTTTTTTATCATTATATATTCCCAAGCACAAATCAATATTAATTTAAATAATTTTTAATTTATTAAACTGACTTTTAAAAAAAATATATTTAAATATAAATTTTATTATAATAATTAATTTTTATTAAACTAACATTTATCAAATAAAATTTTATAAAATAAATTTTTAATAAATTAAAAATCAAACACACACACAGAGTCCGGTTGGAACGAGGAGTTCGGTTTCGTTCGAATGTTTACAAAATAAAGTAGTCTGCTACATTTGGTTACCCCGGCTTTAGGCTGGAACAATAGTCCATTCCCGTCGCATCATGCTTTCATTTGCCGGGAAGCCAACACCTGTCGTAAAATTCATTGTTCGCAGGGACAAAGTCAACACTCTGCTTTGCTACCCAGAACTTCTACTCCGCTCATGGTTTTCATTGCCTGAACCACTCGCCGATAGCGCAGGGCATTTTCGTTTCTTAACGATAACCATTCTTCCATGGCATCCTTGTGGCGCAAGACCGGCGCGTACACTACGCTTTCCCTGCTTCTTTCTGCTTCTCTAGCTATTGCTGTCATCGATCACTTAGCTATTCCGACGAAAAAGTTGAGCGACTTCAAATATGGTGAATCATATTCTTACGAGATGGTCAGTGTGATCAATGAATTTCCTCACGATCCTGAAGCCTTTACCCAGGTAAATTTGGGGTTTCAGTGATCTGATATAGTTGGGGATTCCTGTTATTTTCTATGTTTAACTTTCTGGATATATCCAATGCGTGCTTGATAGCTCATAATGGGGTTATCTTATAGCAGAAATTGTGTTCTTCTTGAAACTTTAAGGCAGCTATTTATTGGGACGAGTTGCTACTGTTTACTTCTTATTCTCCTTTTACTTCTGCATGCCCATGTTTGTTATTTATCTTTTCTTTTGTTATTTTTACATTTATTATGTAATGTGGGGCTGAACCGCAGAGGTATTTTTGTTCATTCTGATAATATCATCGAGAATACAATTTGAGACAAACACGGTCATTTTCTCTTCAATTTTGAATAATAAATTCGGGTCTTCGTCTGAAATATCTTAGAACAACGGGCCTTTAAATCTTGAAGGACTTTTGTAGAAGGCCCCGATTGAATTTAAGAGATCCAAATTCATCAAAGGACCACTTGTTAGGTGTTGGCTCTATGAATTTTCAATTGAATTTGAAGAAAACTACTGCTTTCTACCCAAAATAAATATAAGGACTGGTATACAAGCAGAACTAGCCTCAATGATTGCTCATGCCAGGACCTTATTGGTCATGTGAACATCTTTCTTGAGTGCTCTACTTTCAATAACAGAACTTCATGGATGATTCATGATTGCTCCCATCAAGCTATATGACCTGTGCTAAGCAGTGATATAATTTCTGATATTTTATGAAGTTAGTACTTAGTAAATGTATACCTTGCTTCACTAATGCAAGGCCAAGGTTTTGATCTAGAAATGATCTTATTTGTAACTCATGGAAGGGGAAAAATTCTCGTCTCTGCTTATTTAATTTCAGGGTCTTGTTTATGGTGGAAATGACACTTTATTTGAGTCAACTGGTCTTTATGGAAAGGTAAGGTTATTTTCTTTTCTTTTTCCTTGTTTTCCCTTTTTCCCTTTTACTTTTGTGAGCCGTTTGTCTTGCCATTTTTCCTTCTTAGATGCGACCAAATGTTTTACCTATAAAATGTAAACAGGCAGGTGGATATTGTCTGCAGTCGTTGTTTGCAATGGATGATTATGAGATTAAGTTGGCAATGCATAAAGTTCTTACAAGTGAAATGATTACTTCATCTATTGTAATTTTCTCAATGATTAGCTATGCCAGTGCATTCCTGTCCATATGGTTCAAGATGGTCACCTAAGCTTTTCATTATAAATTTATAATCGTTTGAGTGTCATAGTTACTGTGATATTTCTTTCAGTTGGATTGATGTGGTACAGTCTATATAATTTAACCACGTGACATTTTGCTATTTGGCATAAGATTTACTATGTACTAGGCAAAAATCCCCTCCAATTCTGAAATTAATTTCTCTGGCAATAATTTGTTTTTCTTATATTGGTTATGAAAGTTCTGAGTAATTGACAGCTCTTTGAATTACTGGGCACTTGTTTCTTTGAAGCTTGCTTCATGAGTAAGTTGTAAATTCATTCCTGATTGTTTGCATTCAGTACAGTTTCTTAGTCATCCTAGTCTAAAATCAACTTAAATTTAAAACTAAGCTGGATTGTCAATATAACTGCTGCTAGTGTTATCTAAGAGCCAGGATTAAACTGCTTTGGAACTTTTACGTAGGGAATCTTTCATTTTATATTTATTATATTTTATTTAACCCTTTCGATACTTGTTTCAGTCATCTGTTCGCAAAGTAGCTCTTCGCACTGGGAAGGTATGGGCCTGTTTCTTGATTCTCTCTCATTCTTTTTTAATTTCTGAGTTCATTGTTTTTGAATTATAAAAAGAATAATAATTAGTTTTATACAAACTATGTAGTTGGTTCAACCCATAGAAGAAGAGACAACTTCTTTTAAGCCTATGCTACTGACAAATTGTATATCATTGTGCATATCCTTTTCATTGCACTCTAATAGATATAGTCAAACCAAAAATAATCATTTATAAATTGTTTGGACAGAAGTACAGCATGAGCACTGCTAAAAAAGGAAATTATAGTAGTGGCTCATTGCCAAGGCACTGTGACACCTTTATGTTGAAACGACTATGAATATTAGTTTTTGTTTTTTTGTTTAATAAATTTTATGTCTTGCCTTTCTCTTTTCACTTGAAATTTCTCTGTTCATTTTAAAAAGAAATTATCTCCTGATCTTTCTGGTGGCTCCGTTTTTTACTTCTAAAACATCACAGAATACACTCATTACTCTCAAAAATAAACTTAATAATTTACAGCCATGACTTAATTGTGCCCATGGTATCTGCTATCAGAAATTTAAAATTTCTACTTAAGTATGCACAAATACATACAAGAATGTTTATTATGTTTGATGCTTGTTATTTTTTGTTTAAGCAGTGAAAACTATGGCATGGAAAACCCCCTTGTGCAGTTGTGTGTAGTGTTGTGAAGTTTGTTTGACTGGACTTAGTAAGTGGTAGTTATACAATAAGATGCCTGTGGAAAAAAATTGTCTGGTTATTATTTTTGCTACTTTCAGGTTGAGACTCTTCAGAAGATTGATGATTCTATATTTGGTGAAGGATTAACTCTTTTTGGTGAAAGGTGTGTATAGTATATATAGTAAATTACGCTGCAGCCTGGTTTATTCTTGATATGAAAGTCAATAACCAAACTTAAACAAAGCTCTTTAATTTGGTAAGGCAAGGTGCTTAGGGTTCTGTTGTGAAAATTGGATTTTAAGTTCAAGTGAAGATAGAAAAGTTGTAGATTAAAGTTTCACTGATGCTGTGGTTAGGGAAGGGCAATGTGAAGGCAACACTGATTTTAGGGTTGGGTTAGTAATTGTTTGGGTGCAGTGCAGTGAACGTATCTGCTGGTTTGATGGGTTTCAAACCAAACCCGTGGAAGAAATTACAAAGGCTTTGATATTTGTCAAAGAAATCATGTCCAGGTGGGTTGACAACTATCACAAACAGAACAGTGGAAGAATAGAAGAAGATAGCTAGACATTGCACAACCAAGAAAGGACAAAATTTGCAGCCATAAATAATAAAACTGTTGAACATACTAAAGATAAGAAGCATTACAGCTGTTTGATTAAGCATATGATAACTTATTCAACAAAGAGGGGATAAAATCCCAAACACATAAGCAAGACTTAAACGTTAAAATAAGACTTTTTAAAATATAACATAAACGCCAGTGCAATTACAACCATAGTCCAGGAAATATGGAAGTTACTAGAATGCCTCTTGGGACTGAGAATATCACCTTTTTTTCATAGAAAGTTCTAAAGCCTTGACAAATATTTGAGTAATCGAATGGCCAGTGGCACTTAAACAGTTCTAATTCTAGAAAAAAAATGGTATAATAATAGAAAGCAAACATCTACAATCCTTTTCTGGATCTGTAAGGTGACTAGAGCTTTGCTGATTCACTAACTAGGATAAAATACTGTCACCTTTCTTAGTCCTACAACAATAGTATCACCTTTGTTCCACTACATATCAGAAGTCAGAACCATTGATTTCTTAAAAACAGTAAGAATCGAGGGAATGTAGACCCCTGTGGCTGTAAAGCTGATATAGATACTATGGTATGTCGTATTTTTGTTTTACTCTTCCACTTAACAATTGGGTTTATTCTAACGAGCAATTTGTTATACTTTCTGTAGGTTGTTCCAAGTAGCTTGGTTGCAGAAGACTGGCTTCATATATGACCACAACAATTTAAGCAAAGTTTGTGCCTAACCTCACCCATGTTTTGTCTTTGACTCGTTTTGAGTTTCTATTTTTAATAAGAGATGAAGTACTCTCGATGTATATTCATATTGACTGTGTACCATGTTACGATCAGTAGTCATTGCATTATGTGCAAGGTAGGAATTTGTATTAGATCTTTCTGTTAAAAGTTTTTTCCTGTTAAGAAAAGGGGTTTTGACTTCAATAAAATATGCTGTACTTTGGTGAAGACTGAAGATTTACTGAGCAAAAAACTGAGTCCTCTATACAGTGGGTGGTCGCATACATGTATACATACTCAGCTGATATATGGCCGAGAAATGAGGGATAGAGAGAATAAAATAAAAGGCTTCCTAATATATCTGATCCTATAATAACTATCAGATATTTACATTAAATATAGTATATTTCCATACTCTCCCTTAAGTTGGACCATAGATGTTAATCATGTCCAACTTGCTGATGAAATAATCAAACTTATCTCTACTCAAGCCTTTGGTGAGAATATCAGCTGTTTGCTCCCTTGTTGGTATGTGTCTCATCTGGATGATGCCAGTATCAATCTTCTCTCTGATAAAGTGTCTATCTATTTCAACATGCTTGGTCCTATCATGTTGGACTGGGTTGTGTGAGATGTTGATTGCTGCCATACTGTCTGAATACAGAGTGATAGGTAGGTTAACATCCTTTTTTAGTTCCTCAATCACCCTTTTAATCCATATACCTTCACAAATTCCCAAAGCAATAGCTCGAAATTCTGCTTCTGCACTACTACGGGCTACTACACTTTGCTTCTTGCTTCTCCAAGTAACCAAGTTTCCCCAAACAAAGGCGCAGTATCCAGATGTAGATTTTCTATCCTCTTGATCACCTGCCCAATCTGCATCCGTGTAGAGTTCCATACCGCGCTTCTCAGATTTCTTAAACCATAAACCCTTTCCAGGAGTACCTTTCAAATACCTGAGAATCCTGTAGACCTCATTCAAGTGTTTCTGCTTGGGGTTATGTGAATGTTGACTCACCATGCTAACTGCAAAGGTGATGTCTGGCCTAGTATGTGACAAATAGATTAATTTCGCCACCATACGCTGATACCTGCCCGTATCAACAGACTTGCCAAGATTCTCTTTATTGCTTTTCTTGTCAACTCGGATAGGTGTATCACTAGGTCTACACCCAAGCATGCCAGTCTCGTTTAAGAGATCTAGCATATATTTTCTTTGAGAAATAGATATTCCCTTCGTGGATCTTGCTACCTCCATGCCCAGAAAATACTTCATTTCTCCAAGATCTTTTATCTGAAACTCTTGAGCCAACGCCCTTTTAAGATCTTTAATCGCCTCAGCATCATCGCCTGTAAGAACCATATCATCCACATAAACTAACAAAACAGTAGTTTTAGTGCCTTGGTGTTTGTAGAACATCGTGTGATCACTTTGACCTTGTTTGAACCTTGCCATTTTTAGCACCCGTGTGAGTTTCTCAAACCACGCTCTCGGAGACTGCTTTAGTCCATATAAGGACTTCTTCAATTTGCACACTTGATTCGATTTATTTCCTAGGAACCCTGGTGGCAACTTCATATATGCTTCCTCTTTCAACTCACCATTTAGGAAGGCGTTTTTTACATCTAATTGATGTAATGGCCAATCAAGGTTGGCTGCTAGTGATAGAATTATTCTAACAGTATTGAGTTTGGTTACTGGTGCTAATGTCTCCGTGTAGTCTATACCATACACTTGGGAGAACCCTTGAGCGACAAGTCTCCCTTTGTGTTTGTTTAAAGTCCCATCAGCATTGTATTTAGGTGTGAAGACGCACTTACATCCAACTGCTTTCTTTCCTGGAGGTAATTCTACCACATTCCAAGTATTGTTGTTCGTCAATGCCTCCCTTTCCTCCATTACAGCTTGTCTCCATTCAGGTACGGCCATAGCCTCTTCAATGTTCTTTGGTACTGTAACACTGTCCAAATGGGCGGTAAATCCAGAAAATTTAGCAGACAATGCTTGATAAGACACAAACCTTTAGATAGGATGCCTAGTACAGGCTCTCGGCTTCTTCCTCATAGCTATCGGTAGGTCAATATCATTCTTACCACCTGATTCTTCCAGACTTCCTCCATTATCTTATTTTAGACCTACATTTGGTTCTGACTCTTGGTCAGTGCTTGAGATATGGGTCTGTTTTCCTGTCTTGTTTTTCCGTGTATAGGTCTGTGCAAATCTAGTGTCTCCCCCTGTTGTGGACATCTCCTTTAGACTAGGATTTGGCATATCATTTCTAGTATTGGTGTTCTCAATTCTTAGGTCCAAATCAAGATCAGTGAGTTCAAGAGACAAATGATGAGGTACAGCTATAAGGTTGGGTGTTTCAGGTATTTCACTCATGTTTTCACCCATGCCAATCTGCAATTCATTCCAATTCTCCCCCTGGATTGGAGATTGGGAGTAGAAGGATTCTGTTTCGTGAAAGGTGACATCACAAGTGGTAAAGATATGTTTGGTGGTGGGATCAAAGCACTTGTACCCCTTTTTAGTGGCAGAGTAACCAAGAAAAACACATCGGACAGCTTTGGGGTCAAGTTTGTTTGTGTGATGAAGATGAATATAGGAAGTACATCTAAATACCCGTAAGGGTAAAGTATTTTCCAGGTAGGGTAGATTGTAAGTTTGGTGTAGAACTTCAATGGGAGTTTTATATGACAAGGTGCGATTGGGAAGGTGGTTAATAAGGAAGGTTGCAGTTAGGACAGCATCATCCCAGTGATATTTAGGAACATGGTTGTTAAAGAGAAGTGCACGAGCTGTTTCAAGAATGTGCCTATTTTTCCTTTCAGCAATACCATTCTGCTGAGGACTGTAAGGACAGGTACTTTTGTGAACAATTTCATTGGAAAGTAAAAAGGTGGAGAGATGTTTGTTGAAGTATTCTGTGCCATTATCAGTGTGAAGTGTTTGAATAGACGTGTGAAACTGATTTTTTACCATATGATAGAAATCAATGAACACATGAGAAACATCAGATTTGTCTTTTAGAAGGAACACCCAGGTAACACGAGAATGGTCATCAATAAAGGTGATGAACCACTTTGAGTGAGTCCTATTAGGGACCCGAGAGGGCCCCCATAGATCACTGTGAATGATTGTAAAAGGCTTTGATGCAACGTATGGCCGATTAGGAAAGGAAATACGATGATGTTTTGCTTTTTCACAAGAGTCACAATAGAGCTGAGAATAATCACTTTTATTGCAAATTAAAGGAAATAATTTTGACATATAATTGAAATTAGGATGACCAAGACTTTTGTGCCACAACTCCAACTCACTAGTCTTAGGAAGAGACACTTTATTGCATGATCTAACATTATTGACTTTATTTCCATCCAAGTAGTAAAGACCATCAAATTCCTTAGCACTGCCAATCGTCATCCCCGTCAGTAGATCCTGGAAAAGACAATAAGTAGCAAAGAAATCAACATGACATTTTTCATTCTTTGCCAATTTACTTACTGAGAGTAAGCTACATTTTAAATTAGGCACATGCAGAACATGATGTAAGGTTAAAGTAGATGAGAGTTGTATACTCCCTATACTAGAGATAACCGACTCTGATGCATTGGCAATCTTGACAGTAAAGTTCTTTTGGCAAGGTACATAGGTTGTAAATAATTTAATATTATCAATCATATGATCTGACGCGCCTGAGTCTACTATCCAGCAATCTCCAGTGCATACTCTTTTAATAGTAGCTAAGGCTTTAGAAAAATACCTCTTTGTACCACATTAGCAATAGGTTGCTTATTAGTTTGCAGGGCTGACAGCATTTCAATGATCTTACTTAGTTGATCATTTGAGGGCTGTGAGTTATCATCTCCCATGGAGCTTTCAGCAACATATCCACGACTTTTTCCCTTTCTTGGCTTCCAGTCGGGTGGCTTACCATGGAGGTCCCAGCATTTATCCTTTGTGTGGCCCACTTTCTTACAGTGTTCACATGTGGGACGTCCTTTAGTGCTTCTAGGATCATTAGACTTGGCAGCTAGAGCAGATGATTCAAAAGTACTGGTTTGAGAAATGGGTTCATCTTTCAACATTACCTTCCTTCGGGAGTACTCCCTTCGGATCATTGTAAAGGCTTCACGGACAGATGGCAAAGGTTCCAAACTCAGAATTCTGCCACGAATATCATCCAAGTCTGAATTAAGTCCGACTAGCAACTCATACAGTTGTTCTTTCTCCAGCCGTTTTCTGAATCGAGCAGCATCCTCAGAACTGGTCCATTCTTCAGCAGTAATTAGATCAAGTTCCTGCTATAGAGCAGTTTTTTCAAGGTAATATTCACTTGGGTCATGATTACCTTGCTTTACGAGCCATAGCTTGGATTTAATCTCAAACACTTGAGAAGCATTCTCCCCATCTGAGTATGCCTCCTTCACAGCGTCCCATATCTCCTGAGCTATTGGGAGAAATAAAAAACTCTTCTTCACAGCCAGTGCCATTGAATTAACCAGCCATGAGCATACCATTGAGTTTTCGGTCTTCCAGAGCCTGAGAGTCTTGACATTCGTTGCCTCTGGACATTGGGTTTCACCGGAAACGTAACCCCCATTTGCCACGACCTTCTACCGCGAGCCGCACCGTCCGGGCCCATTCTCGGTAGTTGATGCCGGTGAGTTTTTCTGAGACAAGAAAGACGAGTGAGCTCTCTTGTCCAGTCACGAGGTGTGCGACTTGACGCGAGCTCGCACTGGACGAACTCTCCAAGCCAGTCGACTCTGTATTTCGGTGAGTCTCAAGCTGAAAGCTCGAGCCCCTGTTCATCTCTGATGATTCAGTTGCTCGTTCCTCTTCGTGCTCTGATACCATGAAGATTTACTGAGCAAAAAACTGAGTCCTCTATACAGTGGGTGGTCGCATACATATATACATACTCAGCTGATATATGGCCGAGAAATGAGGGATAGAGAGAATAAAATAAAAGGCTTCCTAATATATCTGATCCTATAATAACTATCAGATTTTTACATTAAATATAATATATTTCCACAAAGACAATGAGAAAAGATGTCTTAGTGGAGTTCCTTGCTTGTGATCTTATCGAATTCCATACACAATCTCTCTTATTTCTGCATTTCCAACCCACACAACCTGCCAGTTTATACTTTCAATAGCTCTTGATTAAAAGAAAAGAAAAGAAAAGAAAACTTAAATGTCTAGCTATTGGGTATTCATTTCCTGTAGGTTGGAGAATTTATGCATCAGATGAATGATGGGTGGGGTCTGGCAACTGATGGAGAAGTTTTGTTTGGAAGTGATGGCAGTTCAACATTGTATCAGATGGATCCTCGTACATTCAACAGTTGCTTATCTAGCTTTAAAACTTGACACTGCTTTAACATGTTTATAATTGTTTGCCTTGTAATTTTGTTTCACTGAATTCACTTGCTTGTTTTGAGCCAGTTCTATCAAAATCTGTTGTCTACTACAAGGGGCATCAAGTAAAATTTCTCAACGAATTGGAGTCTGTAAATGGTGAAGTTTGGGCAAATGTTTTGGGGGTATGTCCTTGCATGTTCAGTTGTGACTGTGTTTGCAGAAGATTTCTTTATATACATATCTGCAAAATACAGACAAATGTGTTTGTCAAAGTTCTTTTTTATGCACCGTTTTCTGAGGTTGACATATTTTACTTCTGTAGGTTGACTGCATCGTAAGAATCTCTCCCAAGGATGGTCGTGTTATTGGATGGATTGTCCTCCCAAATTTAAGGTCAAGCTTATTCCCCCCTTCTCCATCATGCAAACTTGTCATTACATAAGGCATTTGTGAAGGCTTTATTTATCTGTTAAGTAAATTTGTCATCTGTGTTGTTTATGGCTGCATTTTGTTTATGCACTGCAGAGAGCAAGAGGTGGTGGCTCAGAATCAAGTAAGTAACCTGAGCCCTTTCTTTTACGGAAAATATGACTTTTTTTTTCCCCTTGGGCTTTAGCTTGTCAATTTAAAATTTTAAGTTGTGACACCTGAAAACGTAACACACAAGGCTGTTTTTCATAACGAATTTTTTATTGTGTTCCTCCTTTGAGGATCAACTTATCATTAGAGGTAACTGTTCTTTTATGTGCTATATTGCTCAAATTTAATCAATAAGCTTTGGCTCGGTGCTATTGGAGACATTTTCACGAATGGAAAATCCAACTTTGAATCTCAGTTAGACCAAAGATTAACTGAAGAAGATATATAGCTAACATCTGGACCTTGCCACATTGTAGAAGCAGATGGTTTTGAATGGCATAGCATGGGATAGTGAAAAGAAGCGGATATTTGGTAAGCTGTAACATTCAATTGCTCATAGAAATAAGAGACAAATCTAGACATGATACTTCATAGATGCTGGTGCATAAATGTTTTTGGCAGAAGAGCTAAAATATGAAATAATAGTGGAGATAATCTCCATCCACTTTCAGCTTCTTCATGAAATCTGATGAAAGTGGAGATTCATTTTGGACTCTTAAGGGTTATATATGAAACAAAGTGATTGAGGTCTCCCAAAAGAAAGAAAGAACACACAGACACAGACACATAGAGGTCTTCCGAACCTAAAATTTGGGGTATGGGGGAAAGGGGCAGGGGCTGAGGTTGACCCCATAAACATTAAAGTCACCTCAATGTTAAAAGGATAGGGTTCTGTCACACTTCTTTTTTTACGCACTTTCTATTTTCTTCAGTTAATCTTTTCTTCATGTGACTAATTTATTTGCTTGCAGTGACGGGAAAGCTATGGTCAAAGATATACGAAATCAGAGTTGTTCCTATAAATAAACCAATTGAAGAAGGGTTCATTGAGCAGCTTTGCTTGCCTCCACTTCACAAATTTACGTACGACAGAAGTGAAAGTTTGAGTATCAGTCATTAACTATGAAGGGTTCTATCATGTTGGTTTCTGTAAATCTGTCCTGAGAGTTTCGTGGGTCCTGTCGCTCTCTCTCCAATCCTCTTGTGAACTAAGAGGATCCTTGTGTGAAATGTAAGAGAAAAAATGATCGAAGAATTCGTTTGAGATGATGTATAGTCAAACAGAGTGAATACTAATGCTGTGGTTAAATAAATTCTCTTGCTGAATAAATTTATTATTCTATGAAGCCTTTTGTGACATGGTAAATAAATAGTAAATATCCTTTTTTGGAATTATTTCATGTTGGCATTTAACTTTTTTTTTCTTGTTATCTAAAATTATTTCTATCCTATTTCAGTTAAATACTTTTGGCTGAATGTTTGTTGTTTTTCAATACGCAGCTTAGATAAAAAAAATATTGATCATACATATCACGGGAGGATCATGAATATCATGAGTGATCCCAGGATGTAACGTTAGAAATAAGATCAGCACATGACACTTGTGTCCCTGAGCGTCATTTTATTTTATTTTTTTTATAAAAAGTCCAAGTTAATATGGGGGGAAAAAAATCTAAATCAAATTCCCGCTAATTTCTCAAGTTCGTTAGTATATTCGTTACTTGACTTGAGAGCGTGAGTTCATTTTGAGCCTATTCCACCTTCCTTCTCCTTCCCCTTGCAATGTCCTCTTACCATACGTCATCGACCCTGAAAGCAAATCTCGAAAAGCCGACCTCCTTCTTCGGTGCTCCGTTATGGACTCTGTTCCTAGCTTTAACTGCAGCGTTCATCACTCTCATGATTTTCATCGCTCTCTGCATTTGGCTCATCTGCTTTCGTCATCGCCATCCCGGAAAGCCATACGAGTCCCGATTTTCTTTGCCCGAACCAATTGCTTCCAAGCGTTACCGTCGTCTTCGTCACGATTCGTCATCCCTCGATAAGAGGCTACTCTCAGGCAATGTTGATGCCTCTGGAATTCTGATGAACTTTGACAGGTTCTTTCCACATGTCAGTGACGTGAGGGAAGATGGAGATTTAGAATCAATTGTTGGATGCTCACGTAGGAGTAAGAATGTTTTGGGTCAGAGTATGGAATTCAGCTTCCAGGAGATCATGGAGGCGACGAATGGATTGGCTAAAGAGAATGTAATTGACACAGGAGACCATGGAATTGTTTATCTCGGTTTGTTGCGTGATAATACTCAAGTGGCAGTGAAGATGCTAGTGAGCCACAGGTACATGTAATTGCAGAAAGGTATAAAAATGATTATTATATCGTTATATTTCTTTTGAATATCACATAAACTGATTAAAAAAGTTTGAATAACCCAAAAAAAAGTGCATATAATAAAGGTTGAAATTTTTTTATGCAATTTTATCCTGCTTCTTGGAATTCGTTCTAAGCATCAAAGTTTTACAGTGTCCGTGCATATATGCATGTGCACGGCGAGATTCTAGTTTTGCTAAAAAAGAGGTATTCCGCATGGACAGTATTTATCTATATTTGTGCGATCTGCATTTAGTTCTTACTTTTTTTCTCCTTCAGTTGCCAAACTGAGGATTTTGCACTGCAAATGGAGGTATTTGGATGCATTAGACACAAGAAACTGGTCCAACTGCTTGGATATTGTACTGAGGGAGGTTACAGGTGTGAGCTTCAATTATTATGAGAGTAAAGAAGCCTATGAATTATTGCTATTGAAGAATTTTTAGTATCAATATGTTCCCTGTCTATTAGGATGCCAGTGTCTGAATACGTAGATAATGGAAATCTGCATCAATGGCTTCACGAATTTCCAGGACAAGTCAGCCCTCTAGCATGGGAAACCAGATTGAATATTATCCAGGGTGTGGCAAAGGGGTGAGAATTGGAATCTCAAAACTCAAGAATTTTGTTTCCTTTACGGAAATCTTTATGCTTTTACATGGCTTGAAGACTACAAAATTTTGCAGATTGGCCTATCTTCATGAGGACGTTGAACCTAAGATTCTCCACGGAAGCTTAAAATCCAGTAATATTTTGCCTGATCACCAATGGAATCCCAAGATCTCTGATTTTGGCCTTACTTACCTTTTCACTGCTAATTGGACGCACGATATGATGGAAACATCAAGGTCAGTTTCTTTGCTTCACAAAATTCTCAGGTATCAGTTACTTTCATGCAATATCATTTCCAAGCAAGTTTAATGTTTCATGATATTTCAGTTATATAGATCCAAAAAGTCATTCCACTTTCGATTTCAGCGAGAGCAATGATATTTACAGTTTCGGAATTCTTATAATGGAGATTGTATCAGGAAGGATTCCTGTATATCGTAGCCTAGCCCAGGTAATCTAAGAGGATTTTCAACCCTATTCACTCAAAAGCATCCTTTATATGATGAATTTAGCATGATGTTTAAATTGAAGGAACATTTAGTTGACTGGTTTAAGTCCAAGATTGCAAATGAAATTATTGACGACCTGGTGGACTCAAAGTTGCCTGAAATGCCTCATTCCAAGGAACTCAAACAGATGATTTTGGTTTCTCTTCGATGTGTTGACCCTGATGTGAATCCGAAACTCAAAATGGGAGATGTCATTCGCATGCTTGAGCCTCGCGACCTGCTTCTTTCTAATGTAAGAGCAGCTAGTTCTCAAATGGTAAAAATTTACCAACTTCTGGTCTATTATATAATTTCCACTTCCTTTTTCTGAAGGAACGCGACATTGAAAGGGAAGTTTATGAATACAATAACTCGCCCCAAAGTCACCCTGCACCAGAATTAGGCGACAGTCCGAGATAAATACAGAAGGCCAAGTTGCAGCAGCAGTGATCACTGCGAGAAAATCGCAGGAAAAAAATATAATTCTGGTCTCAAGGACCTCTGACAAACTTAATTGGAAGAATTTTAGCTTATGTACATAAAGTTCTTGGATATAAGACTAAGCAATAGGATTCATTGGAATTGGAATGTTTCTGTGCAGAGATCCTAATGTGAACCCCTTCCTCTTGAACAAATTAACTTCAACCTTTTGCAGGTGTGAATATGTTTTTGTGCATGTGGGAGAATGTCATTGAAAACGATATATATATATATATATATAGTTTTTTTTTTTTGGGTTAAAGGGAAGATCCAAGGGGAGAAGATGATGAATAAGACAGAGACCTCTGAATTGGTTTTGGAGTCATGAATTAAATGCTTGCTCTTGTTGTCATGTTAACATTGAGAAGTGAAAGGGTGCGAAGAATGATTCTACCTTGAGCGAAGTCAGATTCTTTCATGCATGGATGATTCTTTTCAAGAGTCAGGATTGCTTGTTATGGGTCAATGCTAAAGTTTTTGGGGCAAAGCACCTGAAATTTTCTCCAATGAACACTCAATATTTTAAACTATTAGTTAAAGCAATTTTATCTTCAAAGAAATTAAACCGAAGCATTTTTGTCTTTGTCTTTAAATTCTCTATCGGTTTACATTGGAGTTTCAATTAGCATTTTTCAATCATCAATGTTAGGAATTTGACAACAAGGGCAAACATACTCCATTTTAATTAGTTTAAAGACAAAATTGTTTCAGTAAATAGTTTAAAATACTATGTGTTCCTTAAAGAATATTTTAGAGATAAAAATGCACATTTACTCTAAAGTCTTTCACATTTGTCTTTATTTTTGCTCTTATTATTTTTTAATTTGTAGTTAAATTATTATTTTATTTTTAACTGTTTTTGCCAAAAATTGACCAACACGAATCTATTATACAACAATAACACTGCAACAAGCTTTTAATTTTTAGTATATGACAGTCATAATTTATATGCTCTTTAAATGAAAGGAATAATTTTATGTGATAAAGCACAACAACTTCGCACTATAACTATAAAATAAATGAAACGCCTAAACCAAAGTAGGTCAAATTTCATTTAGTAATAAGATTATAACCGGCCGAACGTAGTATGAGTGATCCATGGCTTTACATAGTTTATAGCTTCTTTCGGCACCTTTACTCCCCCGTTACACTTTAATTTTCCTAAGCTCCAGAGTTGTTTACCAAAGTTCTGTGATATAACACAAGAGCCCAAACTTAATGCAAATATTCTTAGAAGAAAGTAACAGAACAAGTCTTCAACTGAACACTCTCAATGGGCAATCTGTCTTTTGGGTGAGGACAGTCAAAATTTTCTTCCTTCTCTGGCAACAAATTACAGGGCTTAGGAGTCACATCGCTTGTGAATCCCTCAACATCAGTGCAATTCCATTGGAGTTTCTCGGGCTTCTCAGTCAGTTTGATTTTCACATTAGAAATGCAGATTCCTGTAAAAGGATCACCAGAAATCCCATCAAGTCTTGCTGAGTATGTCACATTATCCGCTATAACATCTCTGTAGTTTATTCCACTTATCTTTGGGAGTGCTTTGGGATCAAATCCAGGATCTGGATGAGACCCATAAGAACCTGTCATCCAGAAAACATATTTCATAGTGTCTAAGGTCATTCCTTTCACAAATATGTCTTTCACATAAGCTCCTCTCCCAACTGCAGTTTTGATTCTAATAGCTGATTGAGTGTTGATTGCATTGATGTTTTCAGCCCTAACATCTTGGATGCCACCAGACATCTCGCTTCCTAAAGCGATCATTGCGCTATCTGGGGATATGCAGGTAAGCCCTCTGACAATGAGATGTTTAGTTGGCTTCCCAAATTTAATTCCATACTCATCCCAGCCACTTTTTACAGCGACACAGTCATCACCAGAGACAATGTAGCAATCTTCAATTTTAACGTTTGTAGATGAATCTATAACAAAAAGCAGGAAGAACAATGATAATTGGATGATTGCAGTTTTCGGCTAGTGCATATTGTCTCCACTTTTATTTTACCATGTAAAACAAGCACAGGCAAGCGTGTAATAGAAATAGCAACTAATTACCAGGGTTTATGCCATCAGTGTTTGGAGAATCAATTGGTGCAATAATGGTTAACCCTTGAACTATTATATTGCTGCATATATGAACAACCAGAGATTAAGAGCAATGATTATGAACATAATCAGTCCATAAAGATAATGAATTTGAAAGATTAATTATCAAACCTGCTGTAAACAGGGTGGACAAACCAAGAAGGAGAGTTGAGCAAAGTTAAATCAGAAATTTGGATTTGATCAGAGAACATGATCTCAATCAGGTATGGTCTAGTGACTTTCAATTCACCCTTGTGGAACTTCTCCCACCAATAAGAACCTTGCCCATCAATTGTGCCGTTGTTACCTAATTACCAAATTGCAACAGGTCAGGCAATTATCATCTTTGTATGTGACATGAACACAGTAAACAAAAGGTTGTCATTAATTAATGATGACTTGGTCTAACTGGTTACCAGTGATTACAACATCAGTAAGGTAATTTCCAAAAATGAGACTGCTAAGCCTTCCACCTGGTGCATCTCTTCCTCTGCCGTAAGATGGTAGCACAGGTAGTTCAGGCCATTCTGATTCATCCTGTCAATTTTGCTATGCTATGTTAGAGACATTCATAAAATTGTTTCAGTGCTTTTTTTTTAAACAGTTCAAAAATTGGAATTAAAAAAAAGAAAAAACATAACTTTGGATCTCTACACTTTACTTGAGTTTCGCTATAGGTTTTTGTACTTTTTTTGGGTATTCTAGATCCTTATACTTGTTTTTTTTTTTTTTAATTCTAAGTTCCTCCATAAGCAATGTTATAGGGGCTTAAGGTGCAAATGGAGAAAAGTGTATGGACATGGAACACAGGAAAAAAAGCGCAGGGCCTATAGCAAAACTCGAACATAGTGAAGGGAATAAAATTATATTTTCCAAGAAAAAAAAAAAGAATCTTTGACTTGGTGGAAGAACAAATGATCTTGAACTACTGTACCAAGAAATTATATTTCATAGGCAAAATCTTCCAATTTTCAAAAATCATTCAAGTACTTCATGTTCCATCATTTCAATCCCCCATGGTACATTTTTAACAATTCCCTAGATCTTGTGACCTTAAAAACTGGTGTTGGTATCATAGAGTGCATCAGAGTGGTGTATTAAAAATGAAATAACACTATTAGAATCTGTTTGAATTATCATAAAGTGAGATTAAGGAAAAGGTAAAGTTCACTTTCAAATCAAAATAAATTCATTTAACTCTTGTTTGGTTACTAGAAAGGAATGAATTGAAGAAAATCAAGATAAAAATAAAGTAAATCACAATTCTTCCCATGGTAAATATGATAAAAGTCATTAATATATGCTACAAATATGAGAATTATCACATCTTCCAAAAATCTCAGAAATCATAATTTCCAACTTCATGAACTAAATTACCCCTATCTCTTATGAATGTACTCACCTATCCCCTTTGATTATATTATTTTTATCTTTATTTTTTAATTAATTTCATTCTATTTCTTTTAGTAAATAAATGGGACCTTACATGCTAAATATTTGACAACAAAAGAAGAACAATGAGGATACCTGAGATCCAATAATGACGGCATCTTTATGGAGAAAAAGAGTGAAATGGCTGGTGAGATTAAAGCTGCCAGTGAGCCATTTGCCGGGTGGCACAATAAGCTGTGCTCCTCCATCAGATGCATATTGGCTCAGATGGCTGATAGCAGACTGAAAGGCCTTTGTGTTTGATGTTTTGCCATCACCAACCCCTCCAAAATCTGTCAACACTGCGCTGTGCTTCCTGCAGTTAATGGCATGATACCGTATCGTCTCTGATATTCTCACTGATTCTCTGCACTCTACTGATCCCAATATCACAATCACTGAGATTATCCCAATGAACTGTAGAAAAACCAGTGATTGTCAGATGTAATGGTTAATATGAAATGTTCCTGAAATGTCAGGTTCAAGAAAATAAACAAGTGTATCTAAGGATCATTATCATTACTATCAATATAACATCTATAACAAGTTGTACAATTCACGTGTCATGAAATGTGAAACTTCATGTAATGTACAAGGGACTTGGCTAGTTTCTCATGAAGCATTAAGCAAGTAACAATGTGGAGTGAGAACAAGACATGAAAAGTGAAAGGAAATAAAAAAACAGAACCTGGAGAAAGGGAAAGTGGTTTATGTATTACATTCAAAATGACAATGAGCATGAATCAAAGCATAACCATCGTTGATAAATATATCAGACAGGCTCCTAGGTATGGAAAGAGAATTACATAGGAGTTTCTGAGCTCTGGACGTAGCGACTTCATGGTCTGAGAAATGATCTGTAATGAAGTTCTAGTTTTCTGAGGAAGACACAGAAAAAGAAGGCATGAGCAATATATAAATATATATTTGGAGGGGATTTTTTTTTTTTTTAATGGAAAAGAGGATGTTAAGGATGGTGATTTGTGAATGCACCTGCAACGGAAAATTTTCTGAGCCTTCGATGGAAAAATATCATGACATTAATATGGTCCATTTCATGTTTTGAAAACATCTTTCTCAGTTTGTCTAATAATAAATCAAATCTAAAGGAGTGTATCTCGTCAGTGATATCGGATCCAAGATTTTAGTTCGTCTGTTCTCTTTTTTGTCAGAAAAATAAAGTTGCCTTTTAAATAAAAATGGTGCCACAGAAGAAGATACATGGAAATTATAACGATCAAATAATAAAAGTATATAATGATGTGCACTGAAACTACAGTATTCCGTTATTTTTGTTCATGCATGACCATTTGTCCCCTTGAATTTTGACCTTATGATTCGTTTGGATTTTGGAAATAAATAGATATCCAACTAAGCAAAGGACAGGCATAATATAATCAAAGTTATTTGTTTTAAATTAAATCAAGAAATTTAACTTTTTTATATATATTTATCCTATAACAAACTCATATTATTAATATTATTAATACATAAAAATTTATACTCTCTCCGTTAAAAAATATAAGTCATTTTTAGTCTTTTAAGGTGAATCATTGTCTTTTTTTCAAAAGTGCCCTTATTAATAATAACTTTATATTTATTATAGGGTGTTTAATAGGGGTAAATATGAAAAGATAGGGTTAGTTTAAAAACAGGTAACTACTTTATTGGGGGTGAGATTCGATTAAAAATGTCTTATATTTTTGAATAGAGGGAGTATGTCTTAGTCAATAAAAAAAATGCATGTGTCTTAATTTAATTAAATAAAAGCATATTAAATATATAAGACTAAATATTCAAGAAATTTTTTTGCATGAACTCAATGTACAAATATGTCATGTTATACCAATTTAATCAAATAAAATCTTATGTGCCATTATTTTTAGAATATAGTATATCTTTAATTTCTTGTTATGTTTCCATCCAAAAATTTGAATTACACTTTTTTGTTTTGTTTTTATGTGTCATTATTTTTAGAATATAGTATATCTTTAATTTCTTGTTATGTTTCCATCCGAAGATTTGAAATACAATTTTTTTTTACTAACAATTCTTTCTATTGGAAGCAGTCATGTTCAAGATATGATCAGGTACTCTCTGCGCGCGCGTGCGCTCTGTAGTCTGTCAAATTAAAATGTCCCAAGTCATTTAAATAAAATTTTATGTAACATTATTTTAATTGATTTTATTCTTATAACATAATATATATTTAATTTATTATATTTTTTCTTTCTACTATCATTAATATCATAATCAATGGCAAAACGGGTGCGCCATGTTATTTATCGTCTGTTTAATAAAAATATGATATTTAATTAGATGACATTGAATATAAACTGATTATAATATTAATGATAGAAAAAAAATATAATAAATTAAATATGCATTTTATTATAAAAATAAATTTGAAATACTTTAACAATACCTTTTTTATTCATGACTATAATTTTTGCTATTGACTTCTGGAATTTGATTCTTTTAGAAAAATGTTCTCTTTTTAAGTAATGAATAGTATAACTTGCCATAACCTTTTCGAAATTAAAAAATTGCTATAACTTATTACTATTTTAAACTCAGCACAATATATGAACCTAACCATTTACTAAAAATAAAAGAACTAATTTGAGATTTTGAAATGGAGTTTCTTTGCCTACTTAAATGCTTAATCTTACGCAATCTTTCATAATAATTTTAAACTTTGATCTGTCAGTGTAAATATTTTCATCTTGAAACCCTCAAATGTGAGAAAAAAAACTCAAGATTATTTATATTGTTAATACGGTGTATAAGTACCACTTTATGAAGCATCGATATTTTAAATTGTCTCACATATTTATATCGGTATTATGTCTGATACTAATACTCAATGATACTTTTTCATATGCATCCATAAAATATCAAAATATTATTTTTAATTTTAATACATATCCAATATTTTTAGATTGTGAATTGATACTTTAAAGCTAATACTTTGAGGCTATTTTTAAGAAATTAAATTTTATTAAATATTGCAACATTAATTTTTTTTGTTTCTAGTATATTTCTGTGATTTACTTTTAAAGTCAAAAGTTGAATTTTCCTTAAAAAATAAGTTTTATATATAATAAAAGGATAAAGATTATATTTTTTAATTATAAAAATGTATGAATATAATCTTTTGGCATATAAACCCTAAGTAAGAAACTATTAGTAGAGACTAAGTGGTAGGTAATTAGGTAGAGATTAAATAAAAGTATAATTAATAATTATGTTTTGCTTGGTATTATTATAAAGAACTACTCCCTCCGTTTAAAAATATAAGGCATTTTTTGAGGAGCTGAATGTTAAAAAATGTAAAGCATTTTTAGTATTTTCAGATGCAATTATTGCTTTTTTTTAAAAATTTTTTCTATTGATGAATGACTTTATATTTATTATAGGGTATTTAATGAGGATAAATATAAAAAAAATAGAATTAGTTTAAAAGAAGGTAACTACTTTATTAAGGAGCGAGATTCGATTAGAAATACCTTACATTTTTTAACGGAGGGAATATATATATGTCAGGTTGGATATTTTTTAAGTTGAAATTATATTTTTAACGTTTTTACGATTTTTTTATAAATATATTTGCCTATATCCAAATATATCATATCTTATATTTTTTAAAATAAAAAGCATTGACGTATCGCATCCGACATGTATATCAGCATCTGTGCAATATAGGTATTACTATTTAAAGAGGAAAAAAAAAAAGAAGCATATATGTGATCATCTTTACACTAATAACAGATGGGTTATAACTTATAATCAATTGAAACCAGTGAAATTCTACACACTCCGCTAAAATGATGGAATATTGAAACTAATCTAACAATTGAACCACCAGAAACAAACATGGCAGAACTGAAAAAAAAGGTTTCACAGACTTGGTAAAGAATCAACACTGAACCTAATATCATTTGCCATAATGGCACTAAAGACTGCGATATGGTTGAGTAGATCTTAGCTAAAAGTTAGAGAGTAATCCTCATACTAATACCGGAAATTTAATAGTGAAATGAAGACAAACTGAACAAGTAGAATGAGTAAAGTGTAAAGATAAGCTTCATTAACCCTACAGTTCATGTGAAACAGTTTTTTTCCTTTCCTTTCCTTTTCTTTTTGTGTTTTTGATAACAAAAAGTAGCAAAACAGTGCTACCTAACCAAACTCCCTAGTGAGCTGATCAGGCCAATCTGAGACAACCAGCCTATGAAGATCATCAGGCGGTTGAATAATCCTATGCAAACCAGGTGAACCCTCATGCCTTGTTTAGCAAGAAAATCTGCCGCTTTGTTATGAACTCCCCCAATAAATTGAATCTTCACCTCCCACTCTCCATTAAGAACTTGACGAGTCTCGATAATCAGATCATAATCATGATATTCTGGGTTCGGCTCATGTTGCAATACAGCCAACGCATCGGTAGAATCAGTCTCAAGCTGAATCTTTCGACTACCACAATGCCATGCCAGTTTGAGCCCAAGCAAGCACGCCCATCTTTCCGCTGTCAAACAGTTGTCTCCATTCAGTCTAGAAATGAAGCCATGCAAAAATTCACCTTGGTCCCCACGTATCAGTCCACCACAAGCTAGAACATTAGTTGAGAAGGCATAAGCACCATCTACATTAACTTTCACCCCACCCATAGCCGGTGGTCTCTACCCCTCCAGTCTATTCCCAACTCTGACGATAGTAGAGGTATGCCTATTCAAACTACTATGGGCTTCATCAGCAGCAGACGACATGGCTCTGGTATGCGTCACAATATCATCCAAGCAAGTTAGCTAGCTTATGGTCAAATGTAAATCTATTACGTCTCTGCCAAAGACCCCAACCTATGATCGTAAACATCACTCCCCACTCCGTCTTCGAGGTACGACTCCTCGCGGAGATATTGCTAACAATCCAGCCTTTCAGGTTATGGGAAAAGAAACGAGTCCACGCAGATCGAGGGATAAGTCTTCTCCACAAGAGTTGTATATGACCACAGTCACGAAGGGAATGAAGCACTCTCTCTGTTTCTTCATTGCACATAGGACATCTCCTATCATTACTGAGGCTACGTCGTAGTCTGGCATGATTAGTAAGTAACCTGTCACGATAAGCCAGCTACAAAAAAGTTCGACATCGAAGTGGGGCTCTAACCTTCCAGATTTTCTCCCATCCAATATGTCGTTCATCAGAGGTAATCATCTTATACGCAGATTTTACCGAGAATAACCCATTCTTCTCCCCACGCCATCTAACCTTCCAGTTTTTTCCTTTTCACTTCACGTAGAACAAGTAGTTGCAGCTGAAACACTTTCACAACCTCCAACACTATATGGAACTTAATCATGTTGCTTGTAATTTGTCCACTTAAACCACTGAAATAAAGTCTTCTATATATTTCTACCGCAAATATTTATGAGAATGATCTATACTTCTGTGACCATGCGTTATATATATATATATATATATATTGGGTTCAGGGGAACTGAAGAGCATATCATTTATGCAGTTTCCACAGGAAGGAGACAACTTTTAAAGCCTTTTATCAGATAAAGAGTGATAGCATAAATGATTCTTTTCAAGAGTAAGGATTGTTTGTTATTGATCGATGTTTTTCAGATTTTTCTTTATTTTTACTCTATTATTGTTTTTTAATTTATCGTTAAATATAACTTCTTTTCGTATTTTTATTTTAAATAAAATATGAAAATAAAAATGCAGGCCGTCAAAATTAAAAATTTCCCCACCAAAATCCATTGATAATAACTCTACAACCTTTTTTCCGATTCAGTATATGGCAATCATAACTTATAATATCTTCTAATTTATAATATCCTCTTAGATAGAAGTATAATACCAGAGCCAACTTTTAAAGCGAAATACTCTTAGTAGAAGAGAGTACTAGAACAAGTCTTCAACTGAACACTCTCAATGGGCAATCTGTCTTTTGGATAAAGGCAGTCAAATTTCTCTTCCTTCTCTGGCAGCAGATCACAAGGCTTAGGAGTCACATTGCTTGTGACACCCTCAATATCAGTGCAATTCCATTGGAGTTTCTTTGGCTTCTCTGTCAATTTGATATTCACATTAGAAATGCAGATTCCCGTAAAAGGATCACCAGAAATTCCATCAAGTCCTGCTGAGTATGTCACATTATCTGCTATAACATCTCTGTAGTTTATTCCACTTATCTTTGGGAGTGCTTTGGGATCAAATCCAGGATCTGGATGAGACCCATAAGAACCTGTCATCCAGAACACGTATTTCATAGTGTTTAAGGTCATTCCTTTAACAAATATGTCTTTCACATAAGCTCCCCTCCCAACTGCAGTTTTGATTCTAACAGCTGATTGAGTGTTGATTGCATTGATGTTTTCAGCTCTAACATCTTGGATGCCACCAGACATCTCGCTTCCTAAAGCAATCATTGCGCTATCTGGGGATATGCAGGTAAGCCCTCTAACAATGAGATGTTGAGTTGGCATCCCAAATTTAATTCCATACTCATCCCAGCCACTTTTTACAGCGACACAGTCATCCCCAGAGACAATGTAACAATCTTCAATTTTTATGTTTGTAGATGAATCTATTACAAAAAGCAGGAAGAAAAATGATAATGAGATGATGGGAGACTTCAGCAAGTGCAGATTTTGTCCACTTTCATTGCCATGTGAAACAAGAAGAGACATGCATGTAATAGAATTATCAACAAATTACCAGGGTTTATGCCATCTGTGTTTGGAGAATCAACTGGTGCAATTATGGTTAACCCGTGAACTATTATATTGCTGCATTTATAGACAACCAGAGAACAAGAGCAATAATTATGAACGTAATCAATCTATGAGATGTTTGAACATAACGAATATGAAAGATTAATGACCCAACCTGCTGTAAATAGGATGGACAAACCAAGAAGGAGAATTAAGCAGAGTCAAGTCAGAGATCTGGATTTGATCAGAGAACATGATCTCAATCAGGTATGGTCTTGTGACTTTCAATTTACCCTTGTGGAACTTCTCCCACCAATAAGATCCTTGCCCATCAATTGTCCCATTGTTACCTAATTACCAAATTGCAACAGGTCACTGTAAATACCACTATATATGACATGAACATAGTAACAAAAGGCTGTTGTCATTAATTAATGATTAAGAAACTGATCTAAGTAGTTACCAGTGATTACAACATCAGTAAGGTTAGTTCCAAAGATCAGACTGCTAAGCCTTCCATTTGGTGCATCTCTTCCTCTGCCATAAGACGGTAGCAAAGGTAGTTTAGGCCATTCTGATTCATCCTGCCAATTTTACTATGCTATGTTAGAGGTAGTATTTTAAAATTTTTAGTTAAAAGGAGGGAGAATTACGTTAAAGTCCCATATAAAAAAATTAATCATTACAAGGCCCATTTATAACTGAACTAAGGTCATTGACAATACAATCAGCTGTCAATGGCCTTAGTTCAGATATCAATAAACCTTATATTGATTTTTTTTTTTTTTGTATGGGGCTTGGATGTAATTCTCTCTAAAAAAATATTTGACACAATAAGAGAACAAGTTACACTTAACTAATATAACAAGAAACCATATTTAGATTGACAAACTTTCAATGGTCAAAGATCGAGTACTTCACATTGTACCATTTTAATCCCCCCCTAGTATATTTGACTGTAAAATATTTCGTTCATATGCTAAAAAAATTGACAACGAAAGAACAATGAGGATACCTGAGATCCAAGAATGGCAGCATCTTTATGGAGAAAAAGAGTAAAATGGCTGGTGAGATTAAAGCTGCCAGTGAGCCATTTGCCAGGTGGCACAATAAGCTGTGCTCCTCCATCAGATGCATATTGGCTCAGATGACTGATAGCAGACTGAAAGGCCTTTGTGTTTGGTGTTTTGCCATCACCAACCCCTCCAAAATCTGTCAACTTTGCACTGTGCTTTCTGCAATTAATGGCAGAATACTCTATCTTCCCTGATCTTCTCACTCTGCTCTCTACTGATCCCAATATCACAACTATTGAGATTATCCCAATAATCTGTTGAAAAATAAGACATTGTTAGATGCAACGGGTAACAAGATTTGTTTCTCACATGTCAGGTTCAAGAAAACAAAAAGTGCATGTAAGAATCATTGTCATTATCATGAATATAAAATTTATAACAAGTCATGAACAATCAAACTTCATATGAGGAACTTGGCTAGTTTCTCATGAAGCGAGTAACATTGCGGAATGAGAACAATACACATGAAAAGGGTTCATGAACAAAGTGAAAAGAAATCTAAAAACAAAACCTGGGGAAACGAAAAATGATTTATATTATACATTAAAAATGACAGTGACCATGAATCAAAGCATAATCATAGCCGATAAATATATCGGACAAGCTCCAGCGAACGGGAAGATAATTACATAGGAGTTTCTTTTCTCTAGACATAGCGATTTCATGATCTGAGAAAGTATCTGTAATGATGTTCTAGTTTTCTGAGGAAGACACTGAGAAAGACGAAGGCATGCGCAATTTACAAAAGAGGATTTGAGGATTGTGATTTGTGAATGCACCAGAAACGGAAAATATTCTGAACCTTTTATAGAAAAATCTCATGACATTAATAGTAATGTGGTCAAATTCATTTTTTTAAAAAAAATCTTTCTTAGTTTGTCTAATAAATCAAATCTAATGGAGTGTATATCGTCCGTGGTATATTATCCAAGATTTTAGTTTGTTTGTTCTCTTTTTACAGAAAACTAAGTTGTTTTCGGAATCAATATGACGTCGAACTTCGACGTAACGATCAAATAATAAAAGTACATAATGACGTCCATTGAAAGCACAATGCATCTGTTTCAGGTATGTTCATGCATGACCGTTTCGCCCTTTGAATTTTGACTAACACTTCGTTTGGAAATGGATGGATATCTTATCCCAACAACTCTAAATAAATTGAAGGTCCAATCAGCTTTTTGATTGATTATGGAAATGCTTTCAAACGATGGTCAACTCTTTTTATTGCAAACAATTTTTTGGGCCATACATTAAAATATAATAATTATTTTATAATTGGGAAAGTGTCAATTTGGGAACTATTTTAATGCATACAAAAAAAGCATTAGTTCGAATAGTAAGAGTGATGACCATTTAAATACAAAGTATTAAATTTGATTTTCTATAAATACAAAAAATACCTTTAAGATAGCCAGTAGCTACCATCCGTTTGCAGCTCAACCTAATCTGAACTTAAATTAGTTGAAGTGTAATTTGACTTTGAAAAAAGATGTTATGGACAAAAAAGCCCATACATGATTGGAGAATAGGCGGTTTTGAAAATCAAAAGATCTGTCACATGGACAAAACATTCCAGTTAGAAAGAAACTCAAGGGAAAACAAAAAAAATTATATTCTTTCTGTTTAATTAATGAAGCATTGCAAATTGCTTTGTTAAGGAATGACTAAAAAAGTGTATAATTTCTATCTTTTGCATTAAGGTATGTAATTTCTCTAATTGATTCTTTTTTAAAAAAGAAAAAAAGAAAAATGAAGTAAGAATTTGATCCCTATAATTTATCCATAATCAATCATGCCACTATAGTTTCAAGTTTCAATGTTTCTTAATCATCTAAGAGTAGTCTTTATGGTTTGTAAAAGAAGTAAGAAAACAAAAAAGTAAGAACAAAAATATTTCACAGAAAAAAGTTATTCTCAAGTTTAGAACTTTTACGTAGTTAACCAGCGCCCCTCCCTCCATGTCATTTTTCCTACGTTGTTTTCAAACCAAAAGGATTAGTTCTTCTATATGGTTATGAAACTACAAGAACATGATTGACAATAATTATACTATAAATACTAAATTGATAATTGAATGAAAGTTTAGAAATTAAAGTTTCTTTTTTCTCTTTTTTTTCATAACAATCATTTTCCCTTCTTTTTTCTTTTTTCTTTTTTAGTACCATGTTCCCAACCGAGCATGGGTGCTTTGGCCCGTAACATTTTTTTAAGACCAGAGAAAGACTTGCATTTAACCATCGTTTTCCAATTTTGGGGTTCTTAACTCTTGTTATCCTCCAAGCGTTATTTGCCCTCTATACTAATTCTTAAATAAAATGGCTAAAATATATATTTAACCCTTTAACATTATATAATATTTTATTTTAATTTCTTAACTTTATAAAATATCTTTATAATCCTTTAATCCTAACACTGTTAATTTTACCCCAATAAATTTTTACATTGAACTTTCAAATATTGATAAAATAATTTCAAATATTAACATATTAAATTTAATTTTTTTTTAAAATAACAATGATTGATACAAAAAAATAATCATTTAAAACTAACAATTTTAGGATGAAATGACTAAAAATATTTTATAAAATTAATGGATCAAACTCAAATCTTATATAAAATTAAAGAACTAAAAGTATATTTTAATTAAATAAAATTTAATTTTAGATTCTGTTCTTCATTCCTATTGGACAGGATAGAATTAAGTTGACCTCACATCTTTTTGTCATAACAATATTTCTTTCATTCAATTGGACGATGTAGATAGTCATTAATAATCCATAATCAGTGTTAACCCATAAAAACGGGTGCCATAATGAACTTTATTTATAAGTTAAAATATATATTTAATCTTTTAACTTTATATATTTTATTTTAATTTCTTAACTTTATAAAATATCTTTTTAATTCTTTAACTTTAACATTATTAATTTTATTTTAATAAATTTTTATATTGAACTTTTACATATTAACAAAACATTCTCAAATGTTAACATATTAACTTTAATTTTTTTAAAATAAAAATAATTAATACAAAAAATAATCATTTAAAACTATTAATATTAAAGTTAAAGGACTAAAAAATATTTTATAAAATCAAAGAACCAAATTAAAACTTTATTTATATTAAGAGAAAATAAAAAATATATTTATATATATTTCAGTTCCTTTCAATTTATTTAGGTATTTTGCCTAAGGAACCGAATCTGATAACGGGAAAAAAAAAACAAAAAAAAAAAAAAGCAGAACCAAAATTGAATGGACCAAATTCAATTCAATTCATTTTGGTTTTGCTCACACCTACATACATGTTGGCGAGACTCATGCAATTAGACAAAATAAGACTTCACGCAAGCATAAACTCTGATAAATTTGTCACTAGTCCTAATTTTTGCATCATATATCAGCATTTGAATTTGGAACCTCATAAATACCTGTAAAGGCTTGTCATGAGCGCCAATGCTAGCATTCAAGTCCCAAGTTTGACAGTTATCTAACGCGAAAAAGACTATGATGGATAATTACTACGGTGATATTAATTTGGACAAGTTTTTGCACCAGATGCTCTGCTCACAATACAAGGAAGAAGCCCGTTTGCAATATATAAATAGACACATGATTTAGGCACAACCATCTAAGGCAGTATAAACTCATTTCTAGGTAATCCTAGATAATCTAGTTGGCCGCAAGGGTGTCAAAATAATTTCAGCCAATGTTTGATTGGAAATGGAAAAGGGAGAAGACAGCCAAATGTCACGGATGATATTTCCGTGACCGTGTAAAGACCAATGTAAAGAACGATCCGCTTGTTAGCCTCGCACAATATGAGTAAAGGGGGCGACATTAGCATTGGGGGTATTCTGCCTCAATCTTCGGACTGTGTGCACAACTGGTCGGGGCTAGTGCCGCCTCCCTGATGAGCCCATGGCAGGGCGAAACCAGTGTGATCCGTATGTGGTAAGGCTTGTCCTGAGGATTGTGGTTGTCCTCCAGGACGCCGCACGGGCGCTGTGTGCTGCGCCAGACTCTCAGCTCGTGACAGAGTGGTATCAGAGCAGGACGTACTTTACTGCCGTGTGCCTGTGGGGTCCCACATTGGGACTAGTCGGCCTCGACACCGCTCCAGAAAGGCCTCCGAGCAAGTGGGTCCAAAAGTGGGGACTCGGGCGGGAAGGTTGGCCATTGTCGACTCCACTCCTGTTGGCTCGTGGGTGCAAGTGGGTCCGAAGAGTGCGGGACTCAGGTGGCCACTCAGCAGTAAGCTGATGTGTTTGTGGCAGTACTGTACGTACGATCCTTGGGCGGAGTCGTTCTCCCCTAGCACGAGGGCGTGCTAGATTAGGTGTGGGAGAATGTCACGGATGATATTTCCGTGACCGTGTAAAGACCAATGTAAAGAACGATCCGCTGGTTAGCCTCGCACAATATGGGTAAAGGGGGCGACATTAGCATTGGGGGTGTTCTGCCTCAGTCTTCGGACTGTGTGCACAACTGGCCGGGGCTAGTGCCGCCTCCCTGATGAGCCCATGGCAGGGCGAAACCAGTGTGATCCGTATGTGGTAAGGCTTGTCCTGAGGATTGTGGGTGTCCTTCAGGACGCCGCACGGGCGCCGTATGCTGCGCCAGACTCTCAGCCCATGACACAAAGCACAGAAAATGAAACTACTTTTTTTTAATGTGATGTATATTACTCTCTTCAATTCTAAATACAAGAGCTAGTTAACTAATTCACATAGATTGAGGAAACTAGGTATGTTGGTTATTTGTTAAAAAAAAAAATGTGAGTGGTTATCCTAAAATACTCATCCTTTTAATCATTTACATGGACGTATTATCAGCATAGCTTACATCATACAAGAATCTTACCACAGAAGTAGTTTGGAGAGGGGAAAAAAAAAGATAGGAAACAGAGAAGATTGAGGTCTTACATGTAGGATCAAAACAAACTCTTCAACAAGCTCCTACGTTTATGATTGTTATGACTGGAGGGAGTATTTCCTTGTTATTCTGAGTCAACAGTGTGTGTCACTTCTTCGTAATAGATAATGAGTCACTTCCATTCAAATCATCTTTCATTTATACCTTTCATTTCTAATATTATGTAAACCAAACTTATGGCACATACCCTTTAACTTCTGTTTCTCTCTCTCTCTCTCTCTCTTGATAGAACCCTATATGTTCTTTATAAACAATGAAGTACCAAAACTAGTAGTCTACTCAAACCTGTATCCTTGCAATATATCTTGTATATCCTTTTAACCGTCCAAAAGGAGGTTCATCACCTTTACAATAATAACAGATGGGTTAGAAACCACTGAAACCAGTGTAAAATTTTATACACTTCACTCAATAAAATATGGAATATTACTATAAATCTGACAATTGAGCTACAAGTAACAAACATTGCAGAACTAAACAAAAAAGGAAGAAAAAAAGGTTTCACAGGCTTGGTAAAGAATCAACGTTGAACCTAACATCACATGCTACAATGGCACTAAAGACCGCAATACGGTTTGAGTTGATCTCAACGAAAAGCTAGAGAGTAAAGATAAGCTTCACTAACCCCACAGTTGATGGTAAACAGTTTTTTTTTTTTTCCCTTTTCTCTTCATTTAGAACAATGAAGTTGCAGCTGAAACACTTTCACAACCTTCCACAATAAATGGAACTTTATCATGTTGCTTGTAATTTGTCCACTTAAACCGCTGAAATAATTTTCTTTTTATCCTTGCGCTGAAAATATATATATGACAATCATCTTTACTTCTGTGCTAAGAATGCAGTTTCCACAGGAAGGGCCAAATGAAGAACTGAAGAGCGCGTCATTTATGCAGTTTCCTCGGGAAGGAGAAAACTTTTAAAGCCTATAATCAGATAAAGAGTCGTAGCTTTATTCCTAAATAGAAGGAAATTACTCGTGCCAGCAGAGGATCAATAATGCAACATGCCAAACATAGTAGAGGAGAACTAAACTAGATTCACCGATCAGGTAGAAATTTATCAGTGAACCACCAATAACTTGTTAGAATGGCAACAAAAAGAATCTAAACGCCTGCAAATGAGTTTCAGACACTAATCCTGACAATGATACTATAAATTTACCAGTAAACTGAAGAAATGCTTGGTGAAGAAAATGAAGAAAGTTAAGCTTTACTAGCCCCGCTGTACGTAGCTTCCTCCTTCTACCTACATCTAAAACAAATAATCGCCGCTAAAAAAACACTTGCTTTACCACAAAACCTGAAACGCCAAAATATCATGACAAACCAATCTATCTCAAAGCTTGCAATTCTCAAACCAGATTCTAACCCCAGCCTAAAAAGGAGAAAAACCCACGCTTTGGCTCCTCCTCAACCATCACTGCCTGCATACTATCCTGCTCTACAAGCCTCCATGCCGCCTGCTCAAAGGCCAAACCGGCCAAAGTTGGGGGTTTATTCAGTACTAGCGGGTACCCTCTATTTGTACTCCGAATCACCTCGGCATCCTCAGGAATCACCCCCAGAAGAGGCAATCCTAGCATTTCTTGAACATCAAGCACGGACATCATATCCTCCCCTTTGATCATATCCGTCCGAACCCGATTCACAATCATCTTTATATCCCTAATTCCATCACATTCGAGCAATCCCGTGACTCTATCAGCATCTCTCAAGCTTGTAATATCTGGTGTGGTAACCAGAACTGCCTCATTGGCTGGGGTTATGGCAGTTATGAACCCCGCATCAATCCCTGCAGGACAGTCAATTATAATGAAATCTGGTGAACCTTCCTGCCTCGACTTCAAGGCATCCACGAGCCAAACCAAGGCTTTTCCACCAAACCCAATCGGCAGTTTAGACCTGGGTTTGGATATACAGAGCAATTCAAAATTTGACCATCGCTTATCTCTCACGAGAGCTTGGTCAAGCCTGCAATCGCCGTTGAGGACTTCAACAACAGTGTAGTTAACTCGATTCTCGAGGCCGAGAAGGAGATCGAGGTTCCGAAGCCCAACATCAGCGTCAATAGCAACGACAGAAAAGTCGAGACGGGCAAGTGAAAGTCCGATATTGGCGGTAGTGGTGGTCTTGCCGACGCCACCTTTGCCGGAAGTGATGACGACGACGCGAGGAGTTTCGCCGGCCAACTGGGGTTTTCTGTTCCATTGGAGCACTGCTTTTACGAGGGAGGTTGAGCAGGGCTTAGATTTGGGTTTTAGGGGTTGGACATTGAAGGAGATGGGGCACAAGAAGTTGCTATTGAAGAATGCGGGCGCAGAATTGAGAGTCTTCGTCGGAAGGCTAGAACTCGAAGCAGAGACCGGGGAAAGCTTGAGAGCTTGCATCGGGGACGAGAGTGGAGGGGGTGACAGTGAGTGCTATTTTTGGCCAGACTGTGACTAGTGACTACGCGGGATCGCATTTGGTGCTCATCAATGCTGCTAAGCACCGTGCTCATCATCTCCATGCAATGATCTAGGCCCTTCATTTTTTTTCTAAAATGATATCTGCCGTTAACTTAAAATTATTTTTAAAAATATGTTTATATTAAAGTTATTAAAATAAAAATTATAAAAAAATAATATTAAATATGAACTATTCAGAATTTATTTAGATAATCAATTAATTAAAATTATAAAATTTTTAATATTAAATTAAACTTTTTAAATTATGTCTATACTATCCAGAGTATGTATGGATAATCAATTTGTAAAAATTATGAAAAAATAATATTAAATTGGGTTATTCAGATTAAATTTGTACTTACCAAATTAGTGATAAAAAATTTATTAAAGACTTTTATATTTTTTACATATTTTTTATTTTAATAAATATAAAATAAAAGTAAAAAGTTTAAATTGAGGCAATCTAGACCTTATCAAGGGTGATAAATATTATAATATTTATCCTCTAATAACATAAAAAACAGTTTATATTTAATATTATAATATTTATATCTTTTTTATAAATATAATATTAAAATACTTTAAAAATAATTTTAAATCAATGGCAGGGATCATTTGAAGAGAAATAAATGACTCAGATCTTCCCACATTAGCAATGAGGACCAAATGTGTTTTCGTGACGGCGCTTGGGGACGAAAGGAAAAATGAAAACTGTTAGTGATATATGCAAAAATAAATTATTAATATAAAATATTAAAATTAATTATATAATACTCCTTCCGTCCTAAATTTTAGGACACTTTTAAAAAATTTCTTCATCCTAAAATATAAAACACTTTGGATAAATTAAGGTTTTATTAAATACACTAATTTTAATATTATTAATTCTTTTTTTATAATTAATTTACATCCCTATTCTTTTCAATGTATTAAATGATGAGTATTTTAAAAATTTTATATTTTTATTTTAAAAAGATAAGATTGTTAAATATATTTAATGAGATTTATTGATATGTGAAATTTTATTTAAAAATATTTTTTAATTTAAAATGAAAGAAATATAAATTTTATAGAAAATGAAACTTTATCTCTTGCCTTGGAAGAGGCTTTTTTACCAACAAATTGCAAACAGTAAAAAAAATTATCGAAATGCTACACCGTGAAAAATATTTACCTAAATGCTATACTGAGAATTGTAACACCCTCAAATTTACAAACCGATTTTTCGCAAGTTATTAATTCAAGAAATCATTTTTTTTTTCATTGAACCCTTATCATACCCTTATCATGGTAGAAAAATTTCTACCATGATACATCCAAGACAATATACCACAGGTCTTAAAATATCTCAAAAAGTAATTAGAACCATGAGGGACAGACATGATCCTCATAGCATGTTATTTAAATTAGGTCATGAATCAAAAGGGACAGACATAATCCTCTTGGACATATAAATGCATTTAATAAAAAGGATTAGAGTTTACATGCTCCATAGACAAGATATGTCCTAAGTTGGCACAAGATACATTGTATAATCCAAAATAAGAGGCAACGTAAAAGATGGTGTCTCATACACCATAATTACACCTCTGGTGCTTTCTCGGCCGGATTCGCTCCTGTAAAAATATTAACCACGGGGAATGAGACTTAAAAGTCTCAGTAACCAAAAATTAATATGTAATGATGCATGCGGATGTAACTAATCATGCGATTGCTAAGTGGGCACACAACATTTAACCGAACAATATTTTCAAACAAACCGAACAAGTATTTAATTGCATGACTGCACCTTATATCCTCCTTTCACCATGCTCGGACGCCAAATCACCCGGCCAAAGGTGAGTTGGACCAAGCGACACGCCACTCATTGGGTCCAATGAGGGCTTACCACGTGGTAATAATTAACCGAACAGAAATTCCCATTAACACCATACATTAAAATACCCTGACAAGTCATGCATCATTCAAATATCCAAACAGGAATATATCCGAACAATAATATCTCATCATGATAAACAAAAATAAATTTTTAACCCACTTGGCAATAATTTCAAACAAGTATATACAGTATTTATTTTCAATAATTCATAATTTTTCCAAACAACAAAACAACACATAACCATTCACAAACACACTCATCACAACACATTAATAATGGTTACCTTGTGTCTTGAATAACAAGTTCCCCTTCACAACTCCTTTTTCACCACTATCTTTGTCAATATAATCTACATAATTATTTCACAATACTATATATTAATTTTACATTAAAATAAATAACTCTAATTTAAAGAGTTAGAAAGTCTTAAATCTATAGTCCATATTAACACTAATTTAAGATTTATGCCTTATTTAACTTCCCAAATTCTTTTCTAAAATTCTCGTACCCTAATGAACTATTTTTTTTTTTTATCCTCAATTCACTTCTAGTATCGCAATTTCATCCTTCTACATTCTAAAAATTCATCTAAAAATAAATTAAAAATTTTAGAATTATCCTGAAGCCTCAAATCACCTTTCTATAACCTCAAAAATACCTATTCATACTTAAATAAATATTTAATAATCATAGATTTATCCCTACATCTCATATTCCACATAAATTCAACCATATAGATCTAGATTTTAACTCAAAAATTCTTAAACATGAGTTTCAACCTTAAGAAAATATTCTATAATATTTACTATATCCCTAAGAATTTTAACCTATATTTTTAATCCATCATATCATCAGATTAACTATCCTATAGAAAAATCCTAATCAAAATATTTACTCTATCCTACAAAATAATCATATCACTAGAAAGCTAATATTATTTAGAAAATAACTATAAAATTAATTTTGTAATTAAATAAATTTTTAAATGCTAATCTAAACAGGAAAGTTAGAACATACCTGAAGAAAAAGAAAATAATCCCCCCTTGCGAGAAAACGCCGAGCAACGTGAGAGGAAGAGAGAAAAATAATATAAAAATGGGATTGTGAGTCCCAAAATTATATTAAAAAAAAACTATAGGTTTGAATTTAATTATTCAAACCTTTGGGCCCAAAGTTGCAATTTTCTCTAAATTGCATCTTAGCCTCTCATGCTTCCTAATGCACACACCCCCTCCTTTTTATACATGAAGGCACCTCTTCTCTTCCCTCATCTAACCAATGTGGGACTTAGAAACAACAACCTTCCACCCCCCCTTTTTTTTTTCCTTCTACCTTCTCTTTTTTTTTTAACACACACATAAAAAAAATTATTTATGTATTATATCTTAACTAAATATTGCTTATGTGATTTTAAATTTAAATTTTTAAATTCATAATTAAATACCTAATCATAATATTATTTCTAAATAACCTCAAATAATATAAATTCCTATTATTATCATTTTTTTCCTCAAAACCTAAATTCCACAATTTCTTTATTATATAAAAATCAGGATGTTACAATTCTCCCCTCCTTTTAGAAATTTTGTCCTCAAAATTTAATAGATAAGCTTAGAAACTATGTACCTAAGCAAATAAATGTGGATAATCTCGCCTCATACTCTCCTCGGTCTCCCAAGTAGCATCACCTAGGGCTCCACCCTTCCAAATCACCTTCACGAGTCGGATGGTCTTATTGCGTAGTTGTTTGTCCTTAAAGTCCTCAATTCGCTCCGGTTCGGATCTAAAGGTCAAATTCTCCCTCAATTCTACTTCTTCAGGTTCAATAACATGGGAGGGATCCGGGTTGTACTTCTTCAACTGTGATACGTGGAACACATTATGGATACCTGCAATCTGTGGAGGTAATGCAACTCTATATGCAGTAGATCCAATTCGCTCCAAGATCTCATACGGGCCCATAAATCTAGGTGTCAATTTCTTTGCCTTAATGGATCTACCAATGCCTGTCACTGGAGAAACCTTCAAAAATACATGATCTCCTACTTCAAACTCTAACGGCCGTCTCCTCTTATCAGCATAGCTCTTCTGTCGGCTCTGAGCGGTTAGCAATTTTTGCTTAATCATTGCAATCTTCTGGGTGGTTTGCTCTACAATTTCTGGACCAATGATACTCCTCTCACTTAATTCTGTCCAACATAAAGGCGATCTACACTTCCTTCCATACAAGGCCTCATAAGGCGCCATCCCAATACTAGAATGATAGCTGTTATTATAAGCAAATTCAGCTAATGGCAAATGATTATCCCAACTACCTGGTAGTTCAATGGCACAAGCTCTCAACATGTCCTCCAAAGTCTGGATCGTCCTCTCTGTTTGTCCATCTGTTTGGGGGTGGTATGCGGTGCTAAAACTCAGTCTGGTACCCATAGCCTTCTGTAGCGCACCCCAAAAGTTTGAAGTGAACCTTGGGTCACGATCTGACACAATTCTAGAGGGTATACCATGAAGTCTAACTATCTCCTTAATGTATATCTCAGCAAATTTCTCTAATGTAGAGGTAAACTTGATCGCCAAAAAGTGAGCTGATTTGGTGAGTCGGTCTACTATCACCCAAATAGCATCCTTACTCGAGGGTGTTCTTGGCAGTCCAGTGATGAAATCCATAGAAATATCATCCCATTTCCACTTTGGAATATCTAACGGTTGCAGTGTTCCAGCTGGCTTCTGATGTTCTATCTTTATCTTCTGACACGTTAAACATCTAGAAACAAATTCAGTTACATCTTTCTTCATTCCTGGCCACCACCAACCTCGCTTCAAATCATGGTACATTTTAGTTATACCGGGATGAATTGTATATTTGCTCCTATGAGCTTCTTCTAAAAGGATATTCCTCAATCTTGGATCATTAGGTACACAAACTCTACCTTTATACTTCATCACTGTGTCCTCAGAGATGGTAAAATTTGGGGCCTTACCTACCACTATCTCCTTCCTTATATTCCTTAAGTAGTCATCACTTTGCTGTGAGACTCTGAGATCTTCCCAGAATTTGCTCTCAAAGTCTGCTACCTGGAGTGCGGCCATTTGATGTTCAATCACATCTACTGGAACATCATGAAAACTGTTCCATAAATGATATTCATGAACCATCAAATGTGCAGCATGAATAGTCTTTCTACTTAAGGCATCAGCTACCACGTTAGCCTTACCCGGATGGTAATGTAATTCAAAGTCATAATCCTTTAGAAATTCCATCCATCGTCGCTGCCTCATATTAAGCTCTTTTTGATCAAATAAATACTTCAGGCTCTTATGGTCACTGAAGATTTGAAACTTAGATCCATACAAGTAGTGTCTCCATATCTTTAGAGCAAACACAACTGCAGCTAACTCCAAATCATGAGTAAGGTAATTTTCCTCGTGTGGTCTCAACTGTCTGGAGGAATAGGCAACCACTCGGTCATTTTGCATCAAAACACATCCTAAACCCTTTAAAGAAGCATCAGTGTACAGAGTGTACGGCACCACAGGGTCAGGAATAGTCAATACTGGAGTAGTGGTTAACCTCTTTTTCAATTCTTGGAAAGCAGCTTCACATTTGTCAGTCCAAATAAATGGGGCATCCTTCTTAGTTAGCTTAGTTAAGGGCATCGCAATTTGCGAAAATCCCTTAATAAAGCGACGATAATAACCTGCTAGACCTAAAAAGCTTCGTATCTCTGTAACAGATTTTGGCTGTTCCCACTTCATCACTGCATCAATCTTGCTAGGATCCACCGCAACTCCATCTCTGGACACAACATGGCCCAAAAACTTTACTTCTTGGAGCCAAAATTCACACTTGCTTAATTTGGCATAAAGCTTATGTTCCCTCAAAACTTGCAAGACGATTCTTAAATGTTCACCATGAGCCTCCTCATCCTTTGAATAAATAAGAATGTCATCAATAAACACTACTACAAACTTATCTAAATAGGGTCGAAAGATCCTATTCATGTAATCCATGAATACCGCAGGAGCATTCGTAAGTCCAAACGGCATCACCATGAATTCATAATGCCCATATCTCGTCCGAAATGCTGTCTTAGGTATATCCTCTGCTCTCACTCTCAATTGGTGGTACCCTGACCTTAAGTCAATCTTTGAGAAAACTGCGGATCCCACAAGCTGATCCAGCAAATCATCGATTCTCGGAAGTGGATATTTGTTCTTGATGGTTACTTTGTTCAATTGTCTATAATCAATGCACAATCGGAGGCTTCCGTCCTTCTTCTTTACAAAAAGGACTGGAGATCCCCAAGGTGAAACACTCGGTCTGATGAAACCCTTCTCAAGTAGCTCTTCATTTGCTTTTTCAGTTCCGCTAACTCTGAAGGGGACATCCGATAAGGAGCCTTAGAAATTGGCCCTGTACCGGGTACCAATTCAATTGAGAACTCTACCTCGCGCTTTGGGGGTAAACCGGAGACTTCGTCTGGAAATACATCCGCAAATTCTTTGACAATTGGGATATTCTTCACGCCTTCATCAATCTCAGCTTGGATAGAGAAGAAAACCATGTAGGCCTGGCAACCCTTCTTCATACATCTATCAACTTGCGCCGCCGACAAGAAAACATGATCTTGAGTCTCGACTGGGGTCACCGACAAAGAAGATAAAGACACACTCCTCTCTCTACAATCTAGGATAGCACCATTTGCAGCCATCCAATTCATTCCCACAATTACATCCATACCTCTCAGTGGTAGGATAATTAAGTCCATAGTTGTTTTCCTATTTTTAAACTCGACTACTAGGTTAAGGCATGCCTTAGCGGTCCTCACAGATTCTCCCGCAGGAGTAGACACATTCATATCAAACGGTAAAATACACACAGGCAAATCAAGGTTCTTTACACAAGTTTCAGAAATAAAAGAGTGTGTAGCACCCGAATCAAATAGTGCAACAATATCATGATGAAGGATTTTGATGTTACCTCTAATGGCATCTGGGGAGTTCATGGTGTCCTGAGTAAGAGCAAACACACGACCAGAGACAGTAGGATGTTGGGAAGGGTTCTTCATATTTGAGCCCTGGTTGTCCCACAAAACTTTGCAATGTGACCGGGTTTCCCACAAATGTAACAGACCCAGCACTGTCCGAAATGACGACGCCCGCATTTAGTGCACTGTTGAGAGCTCGCTGTACTCGGGGCAGGGGTAGATACTGTTGGGCTCCTCTGTGACCCGTAATAACTACTATGATAGCTCCTCTGTCCTTGGCCCCTTTGAAATGGACCCTTCTGCCTTCCTTGGTTCCATGAGCTACTCGAACCCTGATGGTTTTTCTTCATAATGCCTCCGGTGGGTCGAGGGTAGGTTGGGGGTCTACTATATGAATAACCCCTCTTCTCTCTCTCAACCTCCTTCTTACTGCGAGCTACTACTTGTAGTTTTTATGCACATTTCATCATAATCTCGGATATCTAGATGAGCCAATTGTTCCCTCAATTCTGGTCTAGCCTTCTCCAATAAGCGCTTAGCCTTCCATTCGGAATCATCCCTATACTGCAGGTACGTGGAGTATCTAGATAACTCCTGAAACTTAGCAATGAATGTGTCCTCATCGAGGTTCCCTTGCTTAAAGGCATGGAATTCCGCTTCCTCTCAGACCTTAACTCTGATGGAAAGTAATGCCTGAATAATTTTTCCTTGAATTCCTCCCAGGTGAGTGTAGAATCATCCCTGGGCCCTGCTGTCTCCCACCAATCTCTTGCTCCTTTCACTAGGAGCACTAATGCTACTTGTACTTTTTGATTGCTGGTGCATGTGACTACTCGAAAGATGGATTCGAGTCTCTTCACCCATTCCTCTACCACGGATGGTTTAAGGTTACCATCAAACGTAGGAGGGTTAAACTTCCTAACAGTTTCCCACACATCAGTAATGGTCGGTGGGGCTCTCTGTTCCTCCTGCCTAATTTCTTTCCTTCTAGACTCATGATCTCTCAGAGTGGCAGGATGTGAGGAACTGCCTTCCCCCACATGACTCTCAACATGAGCCCTATCTCCATTTTCAGTTACCTTTTGCCTCTTTAGCTCCGTCAACTCTTGTTCGTATCCTTGAACCTTGTCTGTTAATGTTTTTACAAGCATTCTTAATTCCGCCAAGTCAGGCTCCTCATTTGGCAGTGGCGGTGGCAGGTGCTCATGTTGGAATCCTGAGTTACCACGAGTAACAGGCATTTTCTCTCCCCTCCTAAAGGATACAAGATATAAATAATAAAATTAGCCTAGCTATATCATGGCCATACAATGAGAAGCACCATAACAATGTATATTGCCAACCGACTATATGCTCTGATACCAATATGTAACACCTCAAATTTACAAACCGATTTTTCGCAAGTTATTAATTCAAGAAATCATTTTTTTTCATTGAACCCTTATCATACCCTATCATGGTAAAAAATTTCTACCATGAACATCCAAGACAAATACACAGGTCTTAAATATCTCAAAAAGTAATTAGAACCATGAGGGACAGACATGATCCTCATAGCATGTTATTAAATTAGGTCATGAATCAAAAGGGACAGACATAATCCTCTTGGACATATAATGCATTTAATAAAAAGGATTAGAGTTTCATGCTCCATAGACAAGATATGTCCAAAGTCCCGTAAGTTGGCACAAGATACATTGTATAATCCAAAATAAGAGGCAACGTAAAAGATGGTGTCTCATACACCATAATTACACCTCTGGTGCTTTCTCGGCCGGATTCGCTCCTGTAAAAATATTAACCACGGGGAATGAGACTTAAAAGTCCCAGTAACCAAAAATAATATGTAATGATGCATGCGGATGTAACTAATCATGCGATTGCTAAGTGGGCACACAACATTTAACCGAACAATATTTTCAAACAAACCGAACAAGTATTTAATTGCATGACTGCACCTTATATCCTCCTTTCACCATGCTCGGACGCCAAATCACCCGGCCAAAGGTGAGTTGGACCAAGCGACACGCCACTCATTGGGTCCAATGAGGGCTTACCACGTGGTAATAATTAACCGAACAGAAATTCCCATTAACACCATACATTAAAATACCCTGACAAGTCATGCATCATTCAAATATCCAAACAGGAATATATCCGAACAATAATATCTCATCATGATAAAAAAAATAAATTTTTAACCCACTTGGCAATAATTTCAAACAAGTATATACAGTATTTATTTTCAATAATTCATAATTTTTCCAAACAACAAAACAACACATAACCATTCACAAACACACTCATCACAACACATTAATAATGGTTACCTTGTGTCTTGAATAACAAGTTCCCCTTCACAACTCCTTTTTCACCACTATCTTTGTCAATATAATCTACATAATTATTTCACAATACTATATATTAATTTTACATTAAAATAAATAACTCTAATTTAAAGAGTTAGAAAGTCTTAATCTATAGTCCATATTAACACTAATTTAAGATTTATGCCTCATTTAACTTCCCAAATTCTTTTCTAAAATTCTCGTACCCTAATGAACTATTTTTTTTTATCCTCAATTCACTTCTAGTATCACAATTTCATCCTTCTACATTCTAAAAATTCATCCAAAAATAAATTAAAAATTTTAGAATTATCCTGAAGCCTCAAATCACCTTTCTATAACCTCAAAAATACCTATTCATACTTAAATAAATATTTAATAATCATAGGTTTATCCCTACATCTCAGATTCCACATAAATTCAACCATATAGATCTAGATTTTAACTCAAAAATTCTTAAACATGAGTTTCAACCTCAAGAAAATATTCTATAATATTTATTATATCCCTAAGAATTTTAACCTATATTTTTAATCCATCATATCATCAGATTAACTATCCTATAGAAAAATCCTAATCAAAATATTTACTCTATCCTACAAAATAATCATATCACTAGAAAGCTAATATTATTTAGAAAATAACTATAAAATTAATTTTGTAATTAAATAAATTTTTAAATGCTAATCTAAACAGGAAAGTTAGAACATACCTGAAGAAAAAAGAAAATAATCCCCCCTTGCGAGAAAACGCCGAGCAACGTGAGAGGAAGAGAGAAAAATAATATAAAAATGGGATTGTGAGTCCCAAAATTATATTAAAAAAAACTATAGGTTTGAATTTAATTATTCAAACCTTTGGGCCCAAAGTTGCAATTTCTCTAAATTGCATCTTAGCCTCTCATGCTTCCTAATGCACACACCCCCTCCCTTTTTATACATGAAGGCACCTCTTCTCTTCCCTCATCTAACCAATGTGGGACTTAGAAACAACAACCTTCCACCCCACCCCCCCTTTTTTTTGTTCCTTCTACCTTCTCTTTTTTTTTTAACACACACATAAAAAAAATTATTTATGTATTATATCTTAACTAAATATTGCTTATGTGATTTTAAATTTAAATTTTTAAATTCATAATTAAATACCTAATCATAATATTATTTCTAAATAACCTCAAATAATATAAATTCCTATTATTATCATTTTTTCCTCAAAACCTAAATTCCACAATTTCTTTATTATATAAAAATCAGGATGTTAAAAATGTTTTAATAGAACTATTTAGGGTGTGATGTTCAACGTTTTCAAAATTAAGTATATGTGTTTAAAAAATTTTCTTGGTGATTCCTTCCTCTTTGATTTCTGAGTTTGTGGTGGTAGAGAATTTAAGATTTGGAAGAGGAATGAATTGATGTTGAATAATATGGTTTTTTAGGTTGTTAAGTAGTATAATAAATATCTAGAGTATAAATTTTGTTCTTATGGATCAAATTCTAAACTAAAATCTGAAAATATATATTGATTTTTGAGGTTTAGATGATTATTTAGGAAGAAACGAATATTATGGCTATAGGATTATGATTCTAAGCTAGCGACTTACTTATTTAATTTTTGGATATTTTAGGTGCGAATTTATA